>NW_009716572.1:47929-86697 GCF_000703405.1 Apaloderma vittatum
AATGGGAAAATCTCCAAAGAAACCCAGGGAAGATCAGTAACGGTATGAGCAATTTTGCCCTCAGCCATAGTAGATGCCTTTTGAGCTCTTATTTGAGCACAAGTGGACTAGCACTGACTCTTCCAGAGAAAGCAGAAAGCTTAGCTGCTGGTCTCCTAGTTTTAATCCACAACTCTCATATTCCATAAAAGCAGTGAATTTACCTAATTTGGGGATGATATTGGCGTGAACACCTCCCACTCTTTGGAAGCCAGCTGCCGTGTAGCCAAAAAAGCTAACTACTGAGAGTAGGTGAAGAGGGAAGGATGAGAGTCCATGTAGGCTGACAGCCCCATGGTTAGAGACAACCACAGCAGTTTTCAGGCTCTTGTCTGGGCACTGAGCCCAGTTCCATAGGCAGTGCTGCGGCCCTCTTACAGGCACTAAAACCCTGCAGGAGAGTTCCTCAGATGCTGTCAAACTGTGAACATCCTCATGTGGGCACTCAAGTCCTCTCCACTCACAGGAGGTTTGTATCAGCACCATAAACCTGCTTTGAGAGGCAAGAGCTGAAATCATAAGCTTATGCTGTCCTGTTCAGTACTTCAGTATTTTCCCTAGATCTGGCTATTATCATGCTATAAAACCACTAAATCACAATAATACCACTAAAAACACATAGCTATATCTCTCACACAACCAAAACTAGTTTCTATTAAGTTGGTGAATCCATGTGGCTACAGGCCTAACTACTTCCCTTTCAGAACCAAGATGTCTGAATAGAGAGCTCCCAAAATAGTAAGCATCTTACAGTAACTTGTGGTATTTCTTAGGTCAGAATAGAAATACTTATTTATCAGTACTTCAAGGCATATGACATCATTCTTTTAAAGGAAGCAAAACTGAACATGTTCATTGTGAAATTAACTTTTCCAGCTATCAAAGTCAGTGCACCATTTGTTTAGTTCGTTTTAATACATAGATTTGACAGGAAATAATGTTGGCTTTTGTTATAACAATCATATTTATTCATAGACTTATTACATCATCATAGAATCATAGAATGGCATAGGCTGGAAGGGACCTTAAAGATCATCTAGTCCAACCTCCCTGTCGTGGGCAGGAACGCCACCTCTCGCCTAGACCAGGCAACACATGGGGACCGGAGCGGGAATCGAACCCTCAACCTCGGTGTTGTCATTGTTGTCAGCACCACGCTCAAACCACTGAGCTAACCGGCATCCTCAGTACTTCTGCAATATGTACTATAAGTAGTGTATCAGATATTAGTTGATTGTTTTTCACAATTAGCTTCAAATATCAGGAAACTTCAGACTACGTCGGTAACACCAGGTTTGTATTTGCCTGAACATAAGAAGTTTATTCTCGCCATTCCTTCTTCAGCAAAGTATTGCCAGCAGAGTGAGTGCCCAGCCCTGACAAAAGGGAGGTCTGAGCAGTCCCTGCCTTTGCAGAGAGGCCTCCCTGAGGTGACCTGCACCAGAATTTGTCTAGCAGCAATTCCAGGATGTCTCTCCTCCTCTTTCATCCCAGGCAAACGACAGCACAGTGTCTTGGCATCAAAAGATTTTCAGTAGTTAAAGCATGAAAACCTCACTATGAACTCACCTGCAGTGTCTGAAGTCAAATACTCACTGTAAACCTCAGAAGTTCAGAGACAATTTGTAAATCATGATTTCTATTTTTTCTTATATCATATCATAGAATCATAGAATGACCTAAGCTGGAAGGGACCTTAGAGATCATTTTAATCCAGCCACAGAAACTCTATGTTCTAGAAACCTATAGAATGGGAAGCCTTCTGATGCCGCCCATACGTGTTGCTGGAACCTACTAATACTAAAAGTAAATGTTTCTGTTTGTATTGCTGCAGTACTCTTGAGAAATGCCAGGATTGTCCTACAGCAAGTCAGAGCTACAAGGAAGAATGGAAAGAACTAAAGTAAAAATCTTTTAAAAATTTAGTTATAAAAGGAAGAAGTCAGGAGTGACATTGCTAAAGTCTCTAATGTGACTAAAGAGGAATAGAAGTAAGAGAAATTCAATTAATAAGGTATTTTATTCACATCATGTCTGACAGAGGACTATTGGCTTTTTTTTACTACCCGCCAGATGGGAGATTCTGAACATACTGGATAGGTTAACAATAAGCTCCTACAGGGACATTCAGATTATGTAACACATCTAAGGTTTAATTCACAAACATGCACACCAAAACAAATGCACAAGAGAAGGCTGACAGAACCGTCTATCTGGGTTTTCTCTGAGATATTGCCTCATACAGGTCAGCAAAGTTCAAGACGCATTTGAAAAGCGATCCCATGACTTTATGCAAAGGTCTGTGGGAGAACACAGTGCTTTTGCTGCCCCATGGGCTACCCGTTAGTGCCCCTCGTGTGGTAGAAAAGCTGTCCCCTCAAGCTGTGGAGTGACATGAATACGGAGCTGTGAGAGCTACACACTGGGGAGTGACATGGAAACTCACTGAGCTCCTCTGCAATCACCGTGGAGAGGCAAGAATGAACCTTGCTCAGTCCTTGCTGTTCTCATTTCTTTTTAGAGACAACGCAGGTCTGGACTCCAAAAGGAGGAAGTGCTTTCTAGTAGATCAGATCCAGACACCCTTTTGACAGGGGAGCACTTGATTTCCACTCTCTGTTATACAGTGTTTCCTGCAGGTATCATAAAAGTTCCTCTCCTCAACATACAGGGTCCCTATAGAAAGCCCAGCTGCCTGCCTCTGGCCTGGCGACTCTCACCCAGGAGCCACGTGCCCCTCGTGGAACCATCTAACTTTGTGGGAAAAAAAAAGAAGTGACTAGGACAAAAGAAGGATCTAACATTATTCCATCGCTTTTAAGGAAACTATCTGAGGCTACAAAACCCTTCACAGTGAGAGTTCATAGAATCATAGAGCAATTCAAGTTGGAAAAGACCCTTGGGATCATCAAGTCCAACCATTAACCCTACAGTTACTCACCTGCTCAGCATCTTGATCACTGATTTCTTCAAGGTACTTTTTGAAAGGGTTGGGTTGATAAGCATCCTCCTTTTGCTGTGAGCTCTTTCCTTTCACCAGCACGGGACGAATGACACCAGGTTTTGTCTTGATCCATAGAACATCCAGGAGAAAAGAGATGGAAGAAAAATAAAATACTGTAGAATTTACATAATAACCATTGGACAAGCCAGTTCCAGGGGGACTGTATTGACTAGATCTTTTAAAAATTTTATTAATACCATGTTTCATCACCAAAATTATTCAACTGTCATGCTGTCTGGTCTACTTTTAATACAGATTGTGGACAAAAATGTTTTCATACACAGAACCTCATCACTGGCATCTGCTTATTACCAACATAAAAATAGAGACTGTGCTGTCAGGCACTGGTTTGTGGGCTTTGCTGGCTGGTTTTGCTAGCTGTTCAGCTGCATCTTGATAAGTTTATCACGTCATACTTTATGCACAACCACACGACTCCTTTCACACTGCAAATTCCTTTCTGGGCTCCTCAAAACAATAACTATGAAACAAGGAAGGGCAAGATGTGATGTTGTTAACTTACACCTAATCAGTAACATATTAGGAGAAAGTCTTTCTGGGCAATAATGCCAGTGATTGCATGCTCGATTTTGAAAGTATCTTTAAGGGTTCACTTACAAAAGTACAATTTTAGATAATTTAATCAGCATGGATGTGTGACACTCATTTCATCTCAGACAAATTAGATTAGTCAATCACACAAAAAAGAATGATTTAGCTACCAGCCAACCAAAAAATTGAGTATTAACTTGTCAATTTAGTACATCTGTAATTTTCAGAATTTTTACTGTAAAATCTGACATGATGGATTATGCATAAGCTCTAAACAGAAGCTGAGGGTAGTTTCAAAACAAACAACTTGTTCAGTAAGCAAAGAAATTGTTAAGTACTGAAGTTCTCGAGAGGTCTGTGATTGAGTTTAAACTTGTAAGTAAGTCTTCTCTGTTATGTCTACCACACAGAAAATGGGTCCTCTTTGTCACAACTGATATAGAAAACAAGATGATTGCTGCTGAGCTCCTTAGTTTCAGTCCAGAGGGGCAGCTTGCCTAGCTGGAACTGAGAAATAGGTGCTGTTGCAACTCCTCATCCTTAGTAATCAGTAGAGTAGAAAAAAGCAGAGAAGAAACTTGATTCACTATTAAACTGATTTATAAGATTTAGACTGTGTACATTTAATGACACAATGCTGCCTATTTTCAAGAGCAATGCACCCAAACTGTCTGCCTGGAAGAAAAAGAGAAGTTTAAAATGATGCAGCTGAGATTGCTGGATGTATCATGTAAACTGAGTTATGATTTGCCTTAAAATAAGATATGCAGGCCTCCAGCAAAGACAGAGTAAGAGGGATTCCCATCGGAGACGAGAGTGCAGGAGGCAGGAGATGTCCCCATGTCTTGTGCTTCTGGCCAGGGAAAGGACAAAGCAATGTCCAGGGGCTGAGGTGAAGGTGGCAGAGCTGAGGAGGTAGAGGAAGGCCCAGGAAGCAAAATATCTTCCCTTAGCTTGGTGGTTTATCCTCTCCCTCTTTTTCAGAAGTTGAGACCCTTTCATCTGCCTCATCAAATAGGAAGAAACATTCAAGTGAAAGCAAAAAAATCAGCCATGGGCCGATATTAGATTTTGTAAAAAATTAGTAACGGCCAAGTTGTATTAAAAACCTTTTCATTAAGATGGTCAACTTAGTGAAAGATGTGGTGCTTATTTAATGAATTTATAGGCCGCAGTTCATTACTATTTCTTTTTAGGATTCATCATAAAATATTTGTTTTCCTCTTCAAGATTTCTGAGAAGAGTCTGTAAAAGTGAAAGGCTCCTGGCTTTAAACAGAAAAGTTAATTAAAAAAAAATAAAAAGAATGTTATAGTTGTTACCAAGTCATCACTATGCAGACAAAGGACCTGTGGCCTTCTAGCACTCCTCCACACCATGTAACCATGCAATTAAAAGCCCATTGAGGTACTTGAAATCATCAAGGATAAGCTACTTTCTTTAAGCAGAAAACCTTTACCAAAACCCACGCTGTAGAGATGCTTTTAAAGAAGCATTTTCTAAACAACATCGCACACTCAAGTGCTGACTGAGCCGTGTGTTTATGTCCAACTCTGCTACCAGAGTGGCAGATATCAGCTAGCAACCACAATTTGAAATATTCTATTAACTCCTAAAAAAGTTATATAAAACCTTTGATCCAAAACTAAAACCTTCAACTCTTTTCTGGACACTGCTGAGAAACAAGCTATGACTTCACTTTGCCAAGGAAAGTGTTAGCCTTCCTACAATAGCACTGGAAAATGGTAAAGGCTGTTATGGCAGCAAAGTACTGCAATTATATGGCTACAATCCTATTAGCAAACTTCACAGGGCCAAGATATAAGCTCCAGGGCTGACCTATAGTCAGTTGCTCTGATTCAGTGCCAAGGTATTCCCTGGCATAGTTTTGGCCCCAGTTGGTGAGTACGTGGTCAGAAACAGGAGGACAAGCTGGGCCAGGGTATCTCTTAGTAGGCCGTATGGACATGGCCACCCTTTTTCAGGGACAGAAGGCATTTGGCTGTATGAAAAGGAGCACCAGAAGAACGAGAAGTGGCAACCATGGGGCAGATTTTACTACAGGATCATGGAGAGGACCAGGAATCGCAAATCACTGTGTGTGGCAATTCAAGCTGTGCAAACTAGAAGAAATAAATTATTCTAAACAGCACAATTGGTATACATTTGGACAGATAATAGGCAATGGCTTTTGAAAGGGTGCTCATGCCTGATAAATCTTTTATAGTTGTTTTTAAAGTTAGTGATGCAAGAAAGATGGCTGATATGGCAGGTGTAGTTTATGTTTAAACTAGCAATATGAAAATTTTTTGGCATCTAGGAATACACATTAGATGAAATCAAGTGACAACAGAGTGTCCTATGTAAGGCTCAGTTTTGGGGATTTTTTTTTCCCACTTGCTCCCTCAATGCATGACCAGAGATAACAAAATGAGACTGGTTCAGAGGATCCGCAGCTATGATGCATTGGATTTCCAAAAGCTTTCGTGAAAGTCTTTCAGGCTGGTCTACTAAGGAAATGAAACTGCTGCTGATTTAAAGAGAATATTTCCTATGGAGCAGTTAAAAGATAGGAAAGAAAAGGTTGGAATAAATGTGCAAATTTCACAGCAGAGGGAAGTCACTAATAGAATTCCTTAGAGACAATCTGGAATCTGGGCTTTGATTAATAGATGTAGATAGGCCAGAAAACAGAGACTAATAAGGTGACAAAGTTTGCTGGTAATACTGAATCATTCAGCAGAGTAAAACCAAAATACTAGTGCAAAGAATTGCAGAAAGATCTTATGATACTGAGTGAATGAATGACAAAAAGGCAGGTGAAACTTAACTGAATTCAACACTGATACACTCCGTGGGGGAAAACTAAACTACATCCTAAATTTACACATGAACTGATGAAGTAGTTAACTCAGGAACTAGCCTTTACTTACTGCACAGAAAATAAATCTCAGGTTTATTGAATGCAGTTCTATGCATTCTATTAGCTAACTCTCAGTATAAATAAAATGAATTGAATAAATTACCAATAATTTTAAAGAAAGTAATAGAAATAACAGTAAAGAACATTGTCATATCATCACATAAAAAGGAAGCACCGGGTTCAGAGCTAGACAAGGGTAGTTTACGGTTTTAGTCAGCTAATCGCAGAAACAACAATCTGCAAAAGGTATAGAAAAGGGCAACAAGAATCATCAAACATATGGGACAGTATCTATACTTCTTAGAGAGTGACTAAGCAATTTTGACTTTCCTGCATGAAAACGAGATGACTGATAGGGTATTACATTTAATACCTAGAAAATTATTACTATTTTTTAGAAGGTGAAAAAAAACCAATCATTTGCTGTTTCAATATAAGAACTGAGATCAAATAGTAAGTTTAAAGCAAATAAATAAAGTTCTATTTCATGCAATATATAATTAAAAACTAAACTCTGTTGCTGCAGAATGTTATAGAGACCAAACTATAATGAGATTCAAAAAGTAACTGTAAAAAAAATCGTGAAAGAAGTGGCCAAACATTACCAAACAGAAGAAATTGATTCAGGAAAACCCACAAATTCCATTAGCTGAAATACGATTGAGAAAATTTCTCATCCACATCTCATTTTTTTCCTAAGCATTCATTAGCGGTCACTGTCACTTGGACAGGCTCCATGAACTCTTTTATGACTTCCTTGGAAAGTTTGGCTACAGCAGGCCTAAATTGTAATCAGAGGCAAAATGAACATTTAATGCATAATCTCTCTTTATTTGATTCTACTCTTGCTTTTTGCTAGTTAGGGCAGCTTTGATTTAAACCAGGATGTAAGAACAAAATGGATGTCAGTGTGTTGTTGCATATAAAAAAAAATTATAGAAGTGCAATATTAAAAGAGTCCAAGAACCAGGAGCAGACGCTATAGTCGTCGCATACCTCAAGATTCATCAGGACTCTCTAGTTTGTCATTTGGTCTATGGGTTTACAAGAAGTGTCAGGATTTACAGTTACTTAAAATAGGTGTGTATTGAATACAAAAGAAAGTAAAATAGCTTTGTAGGAGGATATTCACTCCAGCTTCTTTCAAGGGACTAAGAACGTATAATTATTTAGGCTTTGTTCTCGTGCAAATTTGACACACAGCTGTGCAAAACATACCAGCTGACTCTCCGTTACCATAGGCGCCGATTTGTAGAGGTTGGCCTGCAAGAATGGTAAATACACACAGTATTATATAAAACATCACAGTAATTATAGCGATGACAGAAGAAAAATCTATGGACAGCAGTATGTTTAGGTACAGAAACTTTTACCACTGATGCAGTGACATGCACTCGGTAAGAGAAGTTAAAATATTGTCATTTCCCGTTTATTTCTAAGTATAATCAAATACAGAATCATAGAATGTTTTGGGTTAGAAGGGACCTTTAAAGGTCATCTGGTCCAATCCCCAGGCGTATGAATGCCTTCTCTTAAAATTTTAGGAATATTTTTTTCCAATTGCAACAAGACTTCACTTTTTCATATCAACCTAATATTGAAACATAAACCCTGACATTTCTGAGCCTGCCATTGTCTGTTAGTTTGCAGCATCAATGTTATTAACACTATGAATTGTACTGGGAACTCAGTCCAAATTTCTCATCCTTCTGACTTTACATGAAGAAAACCAGAACAATCCCACTCAAGCATTACCTGTTTTTCTTTTTTTTTTTTCCTTCATATATATTGAACAGCAGAAGCCTCATTTTCAAGTCAATGATAAATATGACGAATGGGAAGTATTTGTGTATGTATGTGGAACAGCCATGTGCCACGTGTTTATTTGCCCACACAGTGGTGAGATTCAGATAATCCAGTGTTTCTCTACAGATAACATGCGTTTCCTTGATGTGGGTGTGATTTGGAGGCCTTGAAACTCTAAAATGTGACTATTCTGCAGTACGATGGTAAGAAAAGTACTAGATACAATGGTTAGATGTTATAGCTGTAGTAGAAGATGTCAGTGTCATTATAGCTTTCACCCTCTGGAGAAGGACCACTATGACTGGACCTTTATCAACTCAACTATAAGCTCCTCCCACTGTTTCAAGCAGAAAAACAATTCCAACATGTTTGGAATCTTCCCATGATCCCCTGTGACAAAGACCTTGCAGAGATTTGGCCACAGAACTCTGCATGTGGTCTCCCAAGTGCTAAACAGAGATGTTTAATCACTCCCTGGACCTGCTGGCTCTCACCTTTCTTGCATCGGTGGTGAGAACAGCATCCCCATGAGTCATGGTGGAGAACTGTGCTGAGAGCACTCACATCCCTAAACAGAGCCAGTGGAGGAGGAAATCTTCCCACCCACACAGAGAAAGCTGTGATTTAGCACTGAATCTACAGGAAGTACATTTTCTGCCCTTCACAGTGTAAATTAGTTTTTACTAGTGGTGCTACTTATATACCAGGGATACTCTCTTTCCTACCATTAACGAAGTGTAATGACCAATCTCACTCTGAGCTTAAAGACATCAAAGCAGTTCAGAATGATCTAAAGATACAAACGGGCTGGAATTAATTTCACTCACTTCAGTGGTGCGAAAGTAAATCTCATTTCACAGGGGTGACCTGAAATGTATATAACCACAGCAGACCACAGATAAAGAAAAGGGCGACTTATGTCTACCTATCTGTGTGCTTTTTAACTGCTTCATATTATTCCATTCTTTCACTTGCATGTCATGTCTATAACACTTTTTAAAAGATTTTTAATAGAATTGTCAAGAGCGAAAGTGTCAATAATTACTGTCAATAAATATTGCAATTAATCATGATAAATTATCTTTTAAGTAGTTCTAAGTCAGCTAAGTGACAGAACTATAAGTCTGCTTGAAAATAAAGTTAAGAAAGTTTTCTTTGTTGACAGTAATTATACAGAAACACAATGACTAAGTATATGCATTAAGTTGTTAAATGACAATTATAGTACTTAATTTTCAGTTGGTACAAATTGTAATTTCATTGGTCAGATATTTTTCTGAACTTTTATATACTCTCTTGCTATGTGAGTAAGCATTTACACCCTTAAAAGCTTCTGAAGTTCGTGAGAAGACAAAAAGTAATCGAGGCCAAGGCAAATCTACATGATTTTAATTGGTAAGCGGCAGGCTATTTCAACAGATTTGCACAGTCTGCTATTCCATATAATCTATTGAAGTAATTAGTAATATTATCACGTGTGCAAAGATATACATTTACATGTGTGTGTTTATAGATAATAATTTAGCACGATGAAATATTTTCCTGTCTCTGACTCATAAACCAATTAAAGCTTTTCTCTTAACCAAAACCACGTTCAAAGCAATGTTTTGACAAACATCATGAATATCAGACATCATGAATACAAGAAGATAAAGAAAATTTTATCGCTAAATTACAATTTTAATTCTTTCTAGTAAAATTAGTCCACTTACAAAAACTAAAAGCCTTTTTTTCTAAAAGAAAAAAGATTTTCAAAAAAAGGATGGCTGAAGATCATTATTCCAAGACAGCTCACGTGAGATGCCACAGACCTTGTGAGGGAATTCACAGTTTGATGCTATAACAACTGTCTGTACAAAACCCAGTTCCTGATTTCCACTGGAGCCACTGTTAGATTGGCTTAAAGCAGGCACTGTTTTCAAAAGAGATATCTTGTACTTGCTATAAGGGTACGTTGACCCCTGGACTATTACTCCTCTACTGAACTGAATTCAGCACACACAGAAGGTCAGGAACAGGTCCTTTCCAGATAATAGTTAACACACTCCCTTGCATGCTTTGATCCACATCTCCTACCACTCTTCCAGGTAGTTCTCCATCATGCTCTGTGTGGTAGCATGAAGCATGCTGCTTTCGGTGAGCTGAAGAAATGGGCCACCCTGAGTCTTGTGCTGGAGTGGGGAGCTCACTTTGAGGGAAGTGGAAGCAGAAGAGAAGACAACTCTGTGGAAACCACCTCCATGTGCTCCCTCATTAAGGGCTAGAGGACAGGCCAATACCTGGTTTATTAGCTGGGACAGAAATAGCCTTTGTACATCCTCCCAAGGAAGCTGAGCAAGAGAGGGGGAAAGACCTGTGACATATTGGGACTGTTAGGGACATCTGGCTCGTCCCTCAGGAGACTCTGCTGCAGAGTGCAGTGATGGCAGAGCCCAGAACAATGTGGTTCCATCAAGCTCAGCTACCATAGCATAGCCTGGAGACCACAGTCTGTTTTCTGACACACAAAAAATTCAACGTGCTTGTACAATTTATAGGACAGGTTAGCCTGCCAATAGTCCTCTGCATTATTCCTGAGAGTATTTTTGTGTATTCATTTGTTTCATTTATCTAGAAAGTTCCGGGAGAGACTGGGAAGGGTTTGTAAGCGTAATTTTCTATGCCAGCAAATAGAACCTAACTGTGTCCCTAGGCATATGGGTTGAGTGTCTGAATTTCCAGTATACGTCAGACACAGTTTTGGGAGCTGAAGATCTGCACTGGAGTGATATTAAATACACTTTGTTCTCACAGGCTACTTCTGAAACACACTCTCATTTCATTAAAAAGCTCTCTTCCAATATCCTTTTTAATTAGTATGAGTCAGCACAATCTGCAAAGTAAAAATTACAGTATGCAATAAAATATGAATACAGCCACAGTCAAGAAGGAAAATGGAATTGATCAGTCAAGCATTGTGCTGGCATAAAACTGGGAGATCTCTATTGCTTTGCCAGCACTTCTTTGATTTGAGATTCAATAGAAATGATGAATGATGAATAGTAAGAAGAGATTTCTCACCACATGACTAAATGAGTTGTAAGTAAAATACAGAACCTGCAGTAATGTGTGTGTTAGTGAGAACTAAAACGTTAATTGGATTTAATGTCTCAATAATTGAGCTGATGACTCAATACAGAGATTTTCTTTGTATACTGGAATATGCGCATATGTGACAAAATAGCTTCAACTCATCTAAGGCTGAATTGTGCATTTTCAGCCAACTTTATTCCTTGGAAGGAAAAGTTCGGGTCAACCTCAAGTTCAGATGGATAGGCAAGAATCAAAAGACTTCTACCAAAGCAAATCCCCTACAATGCAGGCTGTCCAAACAAACAAACCCTTCAGAATCCATAAGTCTGTTTGCCAAATAGCTGCCTTCTTCCCCGATGCCCAAAGCAAATAACAAAGTGTGTGAATAAATTAGTTTCAGTATCATATTCTCACATGTAAAATGATCAGTAGACTCTGCACCAAGGATGTTCCAGTCATGAGGGTTTTATAGCAGAGGGAAGATATTTCACGTCTCAGTTACTAGTGCTCTACCGTACTCTCTCCTCTGTATTAGAGACAACACCTCATGTCGCGAGTAGAAGACTGTCTGCTACATGCAGACTCACCTATTAGGGTAGCAAACTGAGACAAATGAGACATTTCTAAAATGTAGAGTAATTATGAAAGTACTTACATATCTTGTTTCGCGCCCAGCTGCTCTCTGCAGTGTTGTTGACACCTTATACAAAATAGTTGTATTAAGAGCAATGAGTTCTTCTGAGTAACTCAGAGAGATTTTCACCATTGTCACAAGTTATTAATTGCTCAAATTCAAGAAAACTTCAGTTTTTAATAAAGATTCATGAGATATATGAAAATAAGTTATATTAAAGTTTTGCTTTTGTTGTTTATAGTAGAAAATATTTCATTTTTACTGCTCAAAATCTTAGATTCCATTCTGTTCAAGCTGGCATTTACCTCTGAGAGCTCCCATAACTAAATGCTTAGTAGTAGACAATCACAGGTGTGGTTGCCCCATGCAATTCAAGTTACATTTTCTCACAAAATAACCTGAAACATCATATTTCCATTTTCTCATCTGCAAGAACTTGCTTTCTTCTGAATAATTGTTTCTAAGTCACTTATAACATGTACTCCTCTTCCTTCCTGTCTATGACTCTCTTTTACCCTCAGTTTAAGTACTGTGCTCTCTGATCCTGAGGTCCTCACAAACTTTAGCTTGGTCCCTACGCTGCATCCTGTTATAAGTCATTTCTCATCCCCTTTATTTGATTACATTACTTCTAATGGATGCCTTCCATTTGATCAAGTCTCAGTTATTAACTGCCCAAGAAAGTAGGTTTCGGATGCTATAGATCAAAAATCTAACTTAGTAGTAGAATTTCAACCACTTCAGTGCAGGTGTTGGGAAACATTTCCTCAACACCAGTTACTACCTGCTTTTTCAGTATTCTGGCTTGAGATAAAAGTTTTCTGAGGCTGCCAGGGCCATGTAGCAATCACAATGGGGGAAGGGGGTGCCTATGGGGAGGAGAGGAAGGGTCAGGTGACCCAAATGGACCAGCCACAGTATTCCCTAATGCCATTTACACTTTCATATAGCTAGTAATGTCAACCTAAATTTGCCTTCAGTAAACTGAATACAGGACTATTCTCCTTTGTTTATTCATCCTTCTGAATCCAGAAGGCACACCAATATAACACAGTGAAACCAGAAGTTTAATGCCAGTTAGAAAGTTATTCCTGCCTCTCACTACCTGTTTCTGAGTTATCCAGAATAAATGGATATAGCAGACATCTGCCCCCCGGGAGGGACCAGAGTTGAAGGGAAATCAGCACGTAAGAGCAAGTCTACTTATTCACTTAATTATTCAATTATTTGAAACCCAACAACAAATATGACAAAAAATTGCTTGGAAAGATATTTCCGATCACTCAAGCTAGAAACATTGGCTTCCCTGTAGTAAAGACCCATAAATGGGATGAAATCTGGAAGATGGCCAGACACATGGCAATACAGAAGGCAAGACATGAAGGATATATTTCTTCTCGATCCCTCCCTCAAAAACCTTAAGGAACAGATTTTCTGTCATAATATAACTTACTATGACTTCAGGAAGAGATCCTGCAACAAAGACTGCAATGTCTCTAGGATTATAGTTCTGTCCTTCTATGTCTTTCAAATCACCAGACAATTCTACTGATATCGTATCTCTTAACTGAAACCTTCTGCTGCCGTAGGCTTTACTGTTGTGATTTTGTTAGCTTTATGTCTACCTGCTAAGAACATTTGGGTTTATTCACCTACCTTGCCAATATCTGACTCTGTGCTCATCTGCAGGAAACTTGGAGAAGATTCGCATCGGCGCTGGAAAACGATTTTCAACAGAAAACAGACTTATTAATGACAAGAGACAAAAGGAAAGGAAGATAGAAGATCAGTCCCACATACTGATGGGTTACCATAGTCAAAGGGTCCTGCAGGACTTGATCAATGACAGCACAAAGCTCTTCTGTTTGTTGTCTGAGCTGGGCAGGGGAGCACATCTGAAAAAGAAGAACATGTCACTCGGTTAACCTTTACTTTTTGTTTTTGAACAGAGGTTTGAAAGGGATATACTAGCACTACCTCTGAATGGGTGTCCAAAGCAGTGGCTTCAGTCACACCAGCAGTCTGGCTTGGCTCCTCTAGTGCCTGCAATTCAAAAGGTTTTGGTGAGTTCAAAATTTTTAAACTAAGCAAGCATACAGTTTTTGTAATACTGTGTTTCCAAATGTGGCAAGATGGAAAAAGAAGAATTACAAGCCTAGTATGGTTTTTTGGGTTATCAACGTCTGATTCTAAATCGGGGAGGAATGCAGAGAGGGAGACGGCTAGGTGAGTTATCTCTAATTTTAGGTGGATTGTCTCCACTTTTAGAGATCAGAAACAACCAATTTAAATTGCCTTTTTTTGCAGTTCCCTGTTCCTTCACAGTGAATGTGAATCATATGCCCTAGGGATGTTGGAGGCTACCTGCCACACACCACCTCTGGAAAGCCACGGGCTGTAAGCAGGTAGACAAAGCAGGTGTCCAAGCACACAAGAGGCCCTTTCTTTTGCTCCAGGAGACTTTTTTTTAAAAAAAAGATTTAAAATCCCTCTTTTTTAAAGAAGATGATGAGTCCACACTGCAACAAAACCAGTGCTCAACTTTTTTTGGATTTTAACCTGAAATCAGAATTGCATACATTCAAATACGTGCTATAAATAAGCACAGGTGGTCTAAGCAGGTATGCAATGTCTCCAAAACAAAACACAAGTTTCTTGAGCTTGGATATACTTCCTACTTTCCTACACCTGTACTTGGAACAGGTTCTAGAACAATGAAAATGGGTTTGCTGGCCCCTCTGCTTTATCAGGTAACTAACTAAACACCCTTAAAAGCCAAGCTCCAGCACTCAGTTTCCCTTTCATCTTCATCCAGAGTCTGCAAGGCACTCTCTCACCACTATCACTGAATTTTGTTTTGAAGTGAATTTCAAACAGACTCCACACCGAAACCAAAAATTACTCTGGAAGCCTGCTGATGCGTGAAGCTGGGCCACAAGGGAGAGGCCTGCAGGGTCTGTGGATTTTTTGTTTAACATTTTTCTCAAGTTTCATTTTGCTAGTTACCTGCCAAAAAAAGTAAATTATAATAAAAGAAAAAGATAGCATTCCTGTAAAACACTTATTCTTGCATGTGGGATTCTGAGGGAATGAACTCATAACAGTGAATTGGATATCAGGGCTGTCAGTCACAGAAGACATATGTGGAGCTCGGAGAAAAATGGCAGAATCATTAAAAAAAGAGAAAATAAACATATATTTAAGTAATTATTTCTGAGTTTAATTTTGCTCAGTACAATATTTTTTTTGTCTCCTTGCCTGGCTACTGGAAGCATATATGTGTGCATGCATGCAGAATTGAAAAGTTCATGACAATTTACTTTTAATATTATTTTAATACCATCCACAATGATCCTGCACAAAAACATGTTTATAGAACACTATGTCTTCTGTGAAAGAGTACAGTAAGAAAAACTCAAGAGTAATTTCTTTCCAAACACATTTCTTCCCTCTCCTCTAGATCTAGACAAACATTGACTTAAGAGTAGTTTTAGTTCAAAAGGAAAAAGTAAAATAATTATTATTTTAACATACAGAAATTAGTGTAATCTTATTCTAAGACAGAAGATGGCAAGATAAATAGTTTTTGCTATGTCCTAGAATCACAGAATGGTTTGGGTTGGAAGGGTCCTTCAGGAGGATCATCTAGTTCCAACCCCCTTGCCATGGGCTGGGGTACCTGCCTCTAGACTAGGGTGCTCAAAGCCCCATCCAGCCTCGCCTTGAACATGTCCAGGGTGGGCACATCCACAGCTTCTCTGGGCAAGAGAAGTTATGGATCGTCACTATTACCCAGGTAAATTTTCAGATGAACAGATAGTCCTGTAGAAGGGGGGGCTCAGCACTACACTCGAGTACTGTGTCTCCAGTTCAGCTTCAGTTGAGATAATATCCTTCCAGTAGACATAAAATTAAATGACAAAATGAAGTAGAAGAGTCATTCCAGTACCCATTGGGGCTAAGATTGCCAAAGCAGACTGTTGTAGAAAGATGACCGAGTCTAAATTCAGGTTAAGAAATACAACAAATTTTAATCAGTTTGGAATGGAGAAATTACTAAGCTTCTCAAAACTCTCAAGAAATCAGTATAGTAATGACATCTCTACCAAAAAAAAAGGTCCCTTCTAAGCCATTGTTAGTTTTTCAAAATACAACTCAATTTTTTTTCCAGCAGTACTTTTCTTTTTTTTCATTTCCTTAAAGAGAAAAATAAGAGATTAAAAAAGTACAACTCGCATTTCTGAACTTAATTTAAAACATTAGTGCTATTTACAATACTGTTCACTAGCACTACCAACAGTGTCAACAGTATTCAAGCTTCACCTCCTATGCTGATGGCCTAATAATGTTGGAAGTCGATCATTCCTATTTAGACATTCCATTGTTTTTTTATTATATATATAGACCAAAATCTAAAACAAGAGTGCAATTTAGAGAATGAAAACATACAGAATTTAAATATTCAGATGAAATAACCAGTTGCTGCCCCACTAATTTTTTCCTTGCAAATGGCAGCTTTGGGGGTGTGATGCATATGCATTCATTGATGTGAGTGATGACTACAACGATTCCCTCCTCTTTCACCCAAGCTATTTGATTGATAGAGCTATATCAGAGCTGAAAAGGTGCTGATAAAGGATCTGAACAAGTTTCTAAATCTTTTGTTAGAAAAATGAAAGCTAATACATATAAGGAAGGCAGAACATTGTTACTTCCACCAATGAACCACACCAACAGTAGGAGGAAAACTAATATTATAACCTGGATCTGACAAAGCTTCCTTCTTACTGTATTGTAAAAATTGTGGAATGACAAAAATAAAAGAAGTTTCCTCTTCTTTTGTATATTTTTCCAACTAATGTCTTCTCCTGAGACATCAACACATGCAAAGAAAAAAAATCTTTGTGTGACAGAGCTTCACATAAGATGAGTTCCTTTAACTTATTGCTTGAAGATCTTGGGAGATGATACTGAAAAGACCTGACTACTTTTCCACTTACAAAATAGTTAGTACTAAAATCTCCAAAGCCTTTGAAAGGAGATTATAGTCTGCTCCTGCATTAGCATGCATGGTTATTATTATAGCTGAACCAGTTCCTTCATCACTCTATGATTGCATAAATTATTTCTCTTCTTTCTTACCACTGGGTACTTATCTCTAGCCTTGAGAAGCATTTGGACATGAACATGAAATGTGGATGCAAAAAATTGACCTAGTAAGTGCACACCCTAATTTTTAAGGGAAAACTAAATTTTTTTAATTAAATTATTCTGTGTTGTCAGAAATGCTTTATAGGTCCAGAAAGGTCGTGGGACACTTGATAATAGCCAACTGTCCAGCAGTTAGGTCTACCATCTGAGAGTGGGAAAGAGGGCTTTCAAGTTCCTGCATGATTTTAAGGACTAGTTTGAATGTGCATTTCCCATGACCAGTTCCTATATCAAACAACATTTGTCAATACAATAGACAAGAGTTCTCTCAAGCCAAGAACTTGAAGTTGGGGCTCCAATGTAGCAGAACACTGCCAGATTTCCTCAGTTGCATTTCTTTCTTTTCACGGGAAGAAAAAGAAAGAAAAAAACAACCCTCTTTTTCCTTCTCCATAAGGAGGAAAATGCTTATTTATTTGGTGTGGGGTTTTTCCTTCACAAGGACAATATACTGCACTGATGGCAGTCTGCTGTGTATTTGACTGGATGCAATTACCAGACCTTTGGAGTTTTTCTGGAAGTGTAACATCGTATGGAAAGATTGTTTTAGACTCTTGAAACTAGTCAAATTTCATTGTGACAAGAGAAAACATGAAGGAAGTCATAAACATACAAAATCAATAACCTGAAATATTTATTCTTTAAAATAGAATACTTTTTTCTACACTTATTTAAAATTGAAGTTACAATCCTCTGCTTGTAATTAGTTGATAAATACAAGCAGGTAAGTCTTCCCTCCATAGCCAGTTATATTTAGTGCTTTTCAGACGACTTGGTAAGTGTGGGATAAAGCCTTGACTGCAAAGCACGAAGCACACTTCATCATCCTAGTCTGACCAGAACATCTGCAGTGCCTCTCCCCACCAAGGTTGCATGTCCAGGCTTTATTCCTGTCAAAATGACGCCCAAATAAAGAAAGTTCACTCCAATTAGAATGCAAAAAAGGTATGTTATCTGGATAAACATAACAAACTCAAATTCCCTTGCATAGACCTTGCTGCAGACCAAAGATTAGAGAAGACTTTTCCGCTTTGCAGTTCCAAGGCATCCAACAGTTTGAGGTAACATCTGAAATCTGGCATAAATCTGAAAATTATGTAGGATATGGTTTAACAGAGTGTATACTAAAAGTTAAAAAAAATCCTGTAGCTTCCTGAAATAAACTCTTAAGCACTATCTGTTTTGACTGAAATATATTCTTATAGATTATTTGACAAATGCAATCTCTAAATAATAGATGCATTAATTTTTTTAATGCCATCTGATTAAACATGGAATTTTGAATTAGACTGAAATCACTTTTATACAGAAGGTATACAAAAGTGAGTGTCAGTAGAGGCATGACTCACTGACTCAACGTTAATAAGGCCAGAAGGAATCACAGTGATCACCTAAGTCTGACCTTTTCTTTAAACCACAGAACTGCCTGGAATTACTGTATGAAGTTCCAGAAAAGTGTACTCTCTTGATTTTTCAGTTTCTGCAATAAAGAGACCATTTCAGTCTCTGAAAATTTTTTCTGATAATTTTTTCTGATGAACTTTTGCCTTATGCCTACATTAAACTTGCCCAGCTTCCTCTTCTAGACAGTGGATTCCATTCTCTGCTGGGCTGAAGAGTTCATTACCACAGTCTGTGGATCTGCCCCATTGCTATGAATCTGTGTGGCTACAATGGCTCTTCTGAGCAAACACAGTTACCACCATCTCATTATTATCATCTCTGCTCTCTTTGCACAGGCACTGTGGAGCTATGCCCTTGCTGGTGAGGACACTGTCCTGCCAGGCTTGCTGTCACCCTGGCTTCCAGTTCACCTTCACAGAGGAGCAGCCAGCTCTTGCTGTTCCCTAGAAAAGCCTGATCATGCTGAGGATATGTCCCTTAAAAACAAGTTTTTGCTATTCTAGCTGTGAAGAAAGTTACACCCAACACCACATCTAAGCGACACTTGAATACATCCAAGGATGATGACTCAACCACCTCCCTAGGCAGTCTATTCCAGTGTCTGACCTCTCTTTCCATGAAGAATTTCTTCCTAATGTCCAGCCTAAACTTGCCCTGTTGGAACTTGAAACCATTCCCCCTGGTTCTGTCCGTAATTACCTGTGAGAAGAGACCAGCACCAACTAATTGTAGAACATGATGAGATCCCCCCTCAGCCTCGTCTTCGTCAAACTGAACAGACCCAGCTCCCTCAATGGCTCCTCATAAGGTCTGTTCTCCAGGCCCTTCACCAGCTTTGTTGCCCTCCTCTGCACTCGCTCCAACACCTCGATATCTCTCTTATACTGAGGTGACCAAAACTGAACACAATACTCCAGGTGCAGCCTCACCAGTGCCGAGTACAGAGGGACAATCACCTCCCTTCTTCTGCTGGTCACAAAATTTCTAATACAAGCCAGGATGCCGTTGGCCTTCTTGGCCACCTGGGCACACTGCTGGCTCATATTCAGCCGGCTGTCAATTAGAACACCCAGGTCCTTTTCTGCCGTACAAACTCAAACTCATGTTCATACAAACTCATGTTCATACAAACTCAAAGAGCTGGAAAACATGCCAGTTATGAGATTTGATGAGATTAAGCCACTTCTAAGGTTACCATAGTATACACGTAAGTAGTCAATAAGTCTTCTCTGCTAATAAGCACAGATTTGAGCAACTCACTTTGTGCAAGAGAATTGGAGGTAAGAATATGTTCTAGGAAAATCAATAAGATGATGACAGCTCAATGGCTTCATAAGAAGAAGGTGAAAAATGCTGGCTGAGATTAAAGCATCTAGACACATGTAGAAGAAAAAAATTACTTGAAAAAGACGCAAGGAGACATTTTCAAGGCAGAAAAAGCATTGTACCTTGCATGACATATAAACGACAGTTTTCTGTCAAGGGATCTAATTAATCCTGCAGATGAATTGTCACTAGGATCACTCACATCACAGTTCTGACTAATCTTATTTCTCATGACGGCTCAAATTAAGTAATATAATTACTCACACAGTGGAAAAAGTTGACTTCTGAGAATGTACATTTCCAGGTCAATTGCCTAGAAAAAAGCTTTTTGAGCACTTTAAGGAGATGATATATTTCTAATCATGCATTCAGCTGAGTAATATCTGTGCTTTGCAGGTATTCCTTGCTAAACAAAAAAGCCGCATGAAAACTTCTTCTCCGCATAACAATTATCTTAACAGAACAACACTTCTGTAGTTAAAATCTTATTATTTTGCATCTGTCTCCTTTTAATCCAGGGTATAAAATGCAGTCCACAAAGTGAGCGCGATAATTACTGTCACCGAGCTACAATGCGGCATGATTTCCTTCCCACCTCCTTCACCAGCATTTTTGGGGACAATACTTGGATTTGGTACAACGAGGCCTGTGTGTGCCATGTGGGACTTTCATGCTTCTTTAAGAGCTATATCCAAGTGTATATCAGCTAACATAAAAGGACTAGCTTAAGAGCTATAATTAGCTGCTGGTATGGATGAATTCCAAGATGAGAGAAACACGTAGCCAGACCATGCTGAAATATATTGTTTATAAAGTAAATTAGTCAAAAACCTCTCTTGAAGGCAAATCCTGTAGCAGAAAATTGATTTATTAGTTTTATATAACTGTGATTTTGCTACTGAGGCATACATCAAAGCTAGCATTTTCAATGAAGTGGTGGATAATCAAAAATGTCTATCTACAAATAGATATCGTTTTGGTATCTTTTATACTTTTTCTACAGATACTGGCATTAGATTGTACAGTTCAGTCTTATGAAATGGGGAAATGTAGCATACGACTTGTGAGTCAATGCCCCAGATAACATCAGCGAGACTCTTTCTTCTGAAAAATTACATTCAGATAGCTGACTTTAACTCACTAGTTCATGTCAGGACTGTGCTTTCAAAGTTAATACCCTGCTCAAATTCACCTGCCAGGCTTGGTTTGCATAGTGCAGTCTTAGAGTGCACAAACTGGATGCCTCTCAGATTAAGTCAGTCTTGAAGTAGCACTTCAGGAGTCTACCAAATGCTTCCAGCCACTAATAGGCACTCTGTGAAAAAAAAAACCCTCCCAAAATACATTCAAAATACATAAGGGTCTAGAATCCCCTGCATCAGCTTTTTTTTCCTCTACAAAGCCTTTTCTATTGGACCACACTGCATGTTAATGCAGACATAACCTTCGTTCAATGTAAGGAGGGATCAGGGTTTACACAAATGACTGAAAAATCATTTTGGAATAAAAGAACATTGGAAAAGAATGTCTATTTTCTGGAAAAAAATATCTTATTTATAGCAGAAAACTGATAACTACTAGATCACAATCACTACTATTTCAAGGACAAAATTATCATCTTCAGAATTTTTACACAGTTAAATTCACTCTCTTTAATGTTTTAAAGCCTCTGCAAACTCCTAGCGAAATCAAGTGAGCTCTGTACATGAATACATATTTAAATGTGCAGTTAGAAATGCTTAATCTTGCAGAAATTAATCAGAGGCTAAGTTCCTGAACTAGGTGCACAGAAAGATTTTTCTGATAAAGCTATATACTGGATATCAAAGTGATTAAACATGTCTTTAAACTTATAAGACACTTAGCTCATTGCTCATCATAGGAAATTTTTGTTAAACTTAGTGGGCTATTTTGTACAAAACTAATTTGGGAAAAAAACTTTAGAAATAAACATTGTTGCATACTTTGAAGCCTTCATGCAATATTTGATTTTTTTTATTGACTTCCAAAGACATATTATCTGAACAAGTGGTATACCACCCAGCCTTTGTTGGCTGTGTCTTTGGTAGTAAATAAATGCACTAAACACTGTTCTTTGGATCTATCATACTATCCTTCAGAAAAGGATTTTTACTCCAAACTACGTACTAGGAACAGAACCCCAGCCCATGCTGACTGTTGAGGTACTCAGGGAAGTTGTTTGGGAGAAATGTAGTTAACAGAGGTCAGTGCAATGGCCAGGACTCTTCTCACAGTTTAACAATACAACTGATCAAATTTGCGTATCTGTGGATGTTAAATTTAGTAGTATCAGCATAGCCATTGAATAACCATGAAGTGATCAAGATCTACTAATTTGTAGGTCCCAGGATAGTAGTGCTCCAGACACTTTCCACACAAAACAGACTTTGAGATATTGCCATAGATGGCAATTCCTTTAGGAGACTTTTTTTTACACTAAATTTATTAGCAGAAATTCAGATTTATGAAGGCTTTGATCTTCAGTGGAGAGTGGTTGACCCTCAAAAATGGCTGGAATTATAACCCTGAGCAGCTAGTTCCCAGAGCTTAACATTCTGCAGTATCCCCCCCAGAAATGTCAGAATATGTACATGAAGTTGGATGTTCTCAAACATAAAACACAACTCCCATGTCTTTGAGCAAACACTAACCTTCTGTTCCATAAGTAATGTGTTTGTAGGGATTGCTGCAAATGCCTTGTAGCTTGTCTTGATCTTGTACTGCTAAAAGGGTAAACCAGAGAGCAGGAAGAGAAGTAAAACAGGGTAGAAGGGGGATAGGGAGAGAGAGGGAAGAGGGGGAAAAGGTACGACAGAATGAAAGATGATTCCAACTGTCTTGTAGACACGTTGCAACAATACAATGCTACCATATCACCCAGGAAAGCTATTTCTTAGAGAAAATTTAGTGTTTCTGTTAAGACTTTAATGCACAGTAATGTCTGTCTTTTGCATTTAGGAATTAAGCAAATTCCCTCTACCAGCTTATAACTTCCAAAGGGATTTTGACCACCTTCTGCTGACTACTATTCTTAAATGAGTATCAGGAGTTTTTCCAAGTTTGCTTGTGATTTTGTACAATAATACACAGCTATGTCTGTCACTACAGGCACCTCAACAGTTGCTGCTGTGTGATATGATCCTGGACCACAAAGTCAGAGGGATTTTTGTGATTGGCTTTACTGAGACTGATCAGGATCCCTAAATGCTGAATTACTTGTGACACAGATTGTCATGACACAGCTTTTCATCTCCTGAACAAATAACCACCCAAATAAATGCTTCAAAATAAGTATAGGAACTTTCACATTCTAACCAAGCATAGAGACCATGCAAAATGTCTTTTGATTTTGGGTATAAAAATTCTAAGATCAGCCTTAAAACTGATTCTTATAAAGAAACTTTTTTTTTATACTATATTAGTTTGCCCAGCTATTTTTATCTCTTTAGAAAGAAAACTTTCTACATTTTCTTTGTAATTATGGAAGTTGAATTCAGTAATTTTTAAATGATTGATGAGATTCTTCTATACCTACATAAGTTCAAGAGCTAGGATTCTTAGTCACATGTCTACTGGAATTTATTTATTTTTTAACAATTAAATAGAGATTTGTTACTTTGCTCCCTTTTCAGCAACATTCTAATAAAAATCATAAATGCACACAATAACAGAGTTTGGGCTATTGATTGATATTTTTCTGTGATATTCACCCAGAAATAAAGTTATTTGTTAATTAGTTCAGGCTTTTTAATGTACAATTGTCTGCAACAGTAAACACTGGTGATTAAGACATAACAGGCTGCTATATTTTGGGTCACTCTTTTGTCACTTTCTCCTTTTCTTTATATCCAACAAAAGTCTTTATGACAGCAAAGAGGCCAAAATTTTAATTCAGATAAGTGAAACATATCATCCTCGTACCTCTCTTGAAATATTGTAGAACACCACCTTTTAATTCTTTCTGTGCATAATATTATGTTTGCTTTCAATTTGACTCCTATTTCTTAGTCAGAAGTTGGAGAATGGCAGACATTCAAGAAGGCAATATCACAGTAATCATATTGAACGAACAGTCTGACAAAGCAGAAGAATGTAAATTCTAGAACTGTACTTTTATTTGGGGGGGGAGTCAGGGTGGGTAGTGATTTATATGAGATTTAGTGATTCCAACTTAAATGTCTATCATTTAGGGGCTTCAGTCAAAACTAATGCCTTTTATAGTCATAGATATTTCTGCAGGATAATTCATCTTATCCCAAAATAGGCACTTAGAAAGGTAAAATAAAATCACCCTGTATATACATTTGTTTCTTTCCATTAGCTATCATAGAATTGCCCAAGTTGTGCTTGGATATCTAACTTTCAGGTGTCAAAAGTCACATGTTGAATCCCGCCCTTTGAACATTTAGACAACAACACTCTGCTATAAATGTGTGTAGATTAATGTGTATATATATGTATATACTATGCCTATATGCAGGCAAGACGTAAAATACTGCTCACTGAAGTAAGATGGAAGACCAAAATTCCAAATATTAAAATGTATCCCTGTTTCTTTATAATTGATATTCAATCAGGAAAATTGTGCAACTGAACACCAAAATGAAACATCTTCACTAGTCCGTAGTTTTACATATGTTGAGATGGGTGTCGTACATGAAGAGAATGATGTGACCACTTTGAAGTTAGTTGTACTGTCACATATACTAAACAAAGACATACCAGACTGTTAAAACGTTAAAGTTTCTATGCTGCTTCAATGTGCTTTATCACTTCCAGAATCTGTAAAACTTATTAGCAAAGTGTTACTGTCACTATGTCTGAGATATGTGGAAGGTCTTTAATTCAGATTCTTATTTATATGAATATGGTTTTTGACACATTAATTCACATTACTTAAAACTATCCTTCAACGCCAAAATAAATTTAATGAACTGTTTTATAGGAATCTAGTGGTATTTTTAAACAACCACAGACAGTTAGGTCTGCTGGCCTGCGCCACAGTCCAGTCAGAAGCAAAGAAATTTCGATATCAAAGCTCAAGTAAATATCAGCCTGGGAAGTTTTGGAGAAAATGTTCTACTTTTCTTGCTCAAGTGATCACGCAGAGCATCCACAAGGCATTGCAAAGTGTGCTAGACATGTATGTATAGAGGCTAAAAATCAGCAAGTGACCATGGTAGAGTTCCTCATAAGTAACCTTTCTTGCTCTGTGATAGGTTTTGGAGCTGTGCTGAGCTCCGTGTTGCTACAGTTAGTATGTTCCCCAGCTGCTTTGGGTAGACATACATGCATTTCTATGCTACACTCAAATAGGAAAAACCAAAGACTATGTAGGAATGATACCACTGCAAAGAGTTTTCAGACAACATTGTTCTAATCTGTTCCTGCAGAATCAGCAGTGTTTTCTGTCTCCACTCCATCCTACCATTCGTTTTGCTTTATTAAGTTAATGAGGAGACTATTAAAGTGCCTGCAAGGTCCAGGGAGAGGGGTTTTATTTCCCATGGTCATCCACAGTTCATGCTCCACATTGATCTGTGGAGTTATGCTTACATTCACTTTGTAAAACAGTCATATTTTTAAATCATTGGCGACCTTAAAGCTAAATATATAAAGTATGGGAAAGCATATGTGATTACATATACAAATGCAAACAGTTAAATAAATTCATAGGTTATTCTTTGATTTGCATGAATTTGTGCATGCACAGGCATAGACATAAAATCTCTTCATAAAAGAATCCTTTTTGCGTAATTGCTTTGATATCATGCCAATGAAACAGTTTGATGTGAATACTGAAAAGCACAGGTAATGTCAAAATTCTAGTTTAATAAGCATTGGTTTAATACATGTCCTAATCATTGTTGAAGCAATATTAAGGTTGCAAAATTACACATGTCAAAGTCAAGCACTTGTAGATGCTGTGCTTTTCTCTTGATATTCTCTTAGTACATTCATACATGCAAGAATTTTGACATGCATCAACAGTCATCAGATGGAGCAACCTGCTTTTTGTCCACCTCTGAAGTTGAGCTGATTGGTACTAAAGAGACCTAAATGTTGTCTCTCCTCAATCTTTTCCTTTTTCTCTGGAAATACACTGTGATTTGAGCCAGGAATGTTATCAGAGAGACTGATACAATTAACACATTAGCAAAATTCATTGAATTATGCCATAAAATAGGTATGGAAATGAATGGGAGCAGGAGGAAAGGGAGGAGGTGCTAAATGCACACTCTTATTAACTGTAAATGAAGTCTCAGCTTCATATTTTAAAGCCACAAGAGACCTTTCCTACACTGAATATCCAGCCACCTTTTATTTAGAGATTTCAGTCTTCCACATCCCTGGTGGAGCCAGCTTTGTCTGCATTATTAAAAATTGTGCCAGACTAACAGTCCAAGTCTGTTAAACTGGTGGATGCTCTCCCAGTCTCTCTAGGTTGGTGTGCCAGTTTCAGAAGTGCCACCATATTGCCTGATAAAGCAGAATTAGCAGGAAAAGAGACATTAGGAAAGACAGAAAGAGTTTAATAATCTCTGCGAATATAAATCCAGGCAATAGCTCTGTGTCACAGGCAGAGAAATTCCTTAGTGCCAGGGACTCACACAGTGATTATTGCACTGACTAGCAGAAACCATAACTGCTTTGCAATCTGAAAGCTCGGTCATGCCTTCCAGCTTTGTCTCAGGGGCAGGTTTTTTTGACTTTCTACATTTTCATTTCTCCTTTTGTTTCATTAAGTAATACTGACAGGGTGTAGCAACACTGTACAGCTGTGCTTGGCACAATGGGTCCTCCTGAGTTGCTTGGTTTTTTAAAAGAACCATTCCTGACAATTGCTACTTTGTGCTGATTTAAACCTCTCATTTTCAATTAACATTTTCCAAGCAGTTCAGGTCACCCCTGCCATGGCCAAGCTGTTAGGAACATATCTGACACAACTAGATCTGGCAGACCAGAGTGTAATTTTGTGCTGTGAATAAATAAATCGAGAAGCTGTGATAGCCTTTTGGTGATGGGCAGAGCTTGAAAAGGAAGAGGCACAGAGGAAGCACAGAACACAGTGGTAAGATAAAAGAGGTTTAAAAGCCCTTTGCAGCTCTGATGTCTTCTGCCACCAGCTCTTCCTTTTGCATAGAAGTTTCTTTTCTTTTCACCTACATGCTGCATGTGTTTTGATCACCTTTCCTTTCCTTTCCTTTCCTTTCCTTTCCTTTCCTTTCCTTTCCTTTCCTTTCCTTTCCTTTCCTTTCCTTTCCTTTCCTTTCCTTTCCTTTTCTTTTCTTTCCTTTCCTTTCCTTTCCTTTCCTTTCCTTTCCTTTCCTTTCCTTTCCTTTCCTTTCCTCTTTCCTTTCCTTTCCTTTCCTTTCCTTTCCTTTCCTTTCCTTTCCTTTCCTCTCCCATTCTTGAGGTTTATCTTTAGGTTTAAAGGGGTTCCCAAGCCTTTCTGCAGCAATTGCCATCATTGCTTGTTCTCTTTCCCGGGGCTGCCCCGTCCCGCTGTAGGTGGATAAAAACCAGTGGGATTATGATCCACCCGGTGTGAGATTTTTCACACTAGCAGTAGCTCATGTTGTAGAAAACTTGGCTTTTTTTTCCCCTCTCATCCTCTGTCTAGCACAAGATCAGAGAAGTACTAAAGAAGGGGAAGAAAGAGGAGAATGTCCTTGTCTTCCCTCTCTGACTCTCAGCCCCAAAGTCCCTGCTCGGGCTGAGTTCAGCCGTGCCCCTGGGCTCCTCCCAGAGTGTCTGGGGTGAGTACAGCCTCCTGGGGAGCAGGGAGGGCAGGCGGGAGGAGGTCCTTGGGAATCAGTTGTCTCTGGAACAGCCAGTTCACATCAATCAGATTGAGCTCCTTATAGCTCAGCCCTGCATCAAAGATCACCATGCTTCTATTTCTTTCAGTGGGAATACACGGAACCATAGAAGAGTTTGGGTTGGAAGGGACCCTAAAGATCACCTAGTTCCAACTCCCCTTCTATGGGCAGGAACACCTCCCAGTGGACCAGGTTTCTCAAAGCCCCATCCAGCCTGGCCCAGAACACTTCCAGGAAGGGGATATTTACAATTTCTCTGAGCAATCTGTTTCAATTTTTCACCAACCTCACAGAAAATAATTTCTTCCTAATATCTAATCTAAACTTACTCTCTTTGAATTTGAAACTGTTACCCCTTGTCCTATCACTACACTCTGTGATAGAGTCCCTCCCCTTCTTTCCTGTGGATTTACATTAGCATGGGTTGTATAGAATATATTTCCTTATTTCTTTTTTGACACAACAGTGGTTTAGGTGAACGTCATAGAAAAATGCACCAAATGTATATCAGAGCCACTGGGCACAAATCTGTCTTCAGTAGTATCTCCTCCCACTCATGAATAAAGTCTATCTTCAGTAGTATCTCCTCCCATTCATGAATAAATATTTTACTTTTATGCTACAGCATCTTCCCCATAATACAGAAGATACTATTTGATATGGTAGGATTTAGTCTTCGTTATCAATATAGACAATATTCCTTTTAAAAGATTTTGTTCTGTATCTTATTTATTTTATTAGCTTTGTGCAACATAGATATGATTTTCAAGAAGAAGAACTATTAGAAAATAAGCATGCACCAAGAGTACCTTGGGTTTGATGTTTTCATGGCCAGGAGGCAGGGAAAAAGACTGTGGTGAAGTCAGCTCTCTGGGTCTTGATGGCAATGTGCCTGGTGACTTGTTTGAGACAGGAGATCTGCACTTTAGCACTGGTGAGGTGGCAGATTGCTCAGGTCTTGGAGAGGAGAAATTAGACCTATAATTTCTGTGCACCAATGAAGAACTAAGCCGCAGTGGATGGAAATTAATATTACCAGTGGCTGGAACTGGTGGGGTAGAATGAGGGCGTGGGAGAGACCACTGCTTTGAGACGTCTGAAGGGGTAGGAGAGGAGGCACTCATCTCCTGAACAGATGTTTGGGATAAATCTGATTTAGATCCAGAAGTTGAATGCAAAAGATGTGGGGAAGGAGATGAGTGTTTTTCTAGGGTGGGGGAGAATACGCCACTAGGACTGGTAGAAGAAAGCAAAGGATATGACCGGCAGGTAAAGATGGGTGAGTAAGTGCGTACTCTCTGGGACTTCTGAGGTGCCTGGGACGTGGAGGCAGCACACGGCAGACCTTCTGGGGAAGGAGAGGTAGGGTGTGCAAGGGGTGTTGGGGCACGAGGAGGAGGCAGCGTAGACTGCAAACCTGGAGAGGCTACTGATTTTCTATGAGAGAAGCTGGGGGATGACAGAGGACTTTTGGAGTCTGGAGAAAGCATTCTGACTGGAAGGTGTTTTTTAGGAGAAAGGGACCTCGCCCGAGGGGTGGGATTGGGATGAAGCTTGGAGGGTAAAGACAGATGCCGAGCCCATCCTGAAAGACAATATTCCTCTCTACTGGGAGAATCTGACCTCATAGGAGGGCTCGAAACAGATTTCTTAGGGGTTGGGGGTGTTGTTTTGGACTTTTGATCTATTGCAAGTGTTGAGGAACTGAGGGAGCTAGGAGAAAATGTGGGGCAAGAAGCAGGAGAAAGCAGTCTCCTCTGAGAAGAGCCTGATCTCAAAATAGCAGTTAAAAGGGTCAGTCTAGTTGGCAGAGGGGATCTGACTCTGGACTTTGCTAAATTTCCTCTAGATGACATTTGTGTGCAAGGCTCATTCATACTACATATTGTTGAAGAGGAGCCATAAACAGAGGGTGGAGACAAAGGTTTAGGGCTGGGTGATAGTGAATGTGTTATTATATGTAGAGGGACAGGAGATAAAGTGTTCAATCTTTTGGAAGAACTGGGGGATAAAGGCTGAGCTGAAGATCTTTGAATTTCAGCTGATTGCAGTGGATTAGGGGAAAGACTTGGACTCTTTGTTGAAACAGATCTTGTGGAGAAGCCTCCAATTGTGCAAACACAGCCAGGGTTATAGAGACTTGGTGTTTGCAGGTTATCATACAGTAGAGGAGTGGAGTAACAACTGTTTGAAGCAGAAGAGGGTGTTTTAGACGTGGAGGGAGATGAACTATGGGAAGCAGGCTGAAAGTAGAGAGATGAATCTTGCTTAGAAAACCCAGTTGCTGACTGCCAGTTGTTACAGGAGTCTTCCAGCGAAGAGGCTTGATTCAGGTTAACCGTGGCACCACGCACTACTTTCTGATTAGTTGGAGAAATTAAGTGGACAGCAGGTGGTTTAGAGGAAAGATGATCAGAGATGGAAAGAGTAGAAATTAACTGGAGAAAAAAAAACAAAACAGAAATATTAACATAGGTGGAACCTGTGGAACTGCTAAGCACCCCACATTTCAGTCCTGTGGCCATGCATATAGTGTTTCCATTAGTACTGCTCTGTGGGTTAAAAGCACAGGACTGTCTTAAACTTGAGGATACACCCTTATGGATAAGGCTCTCAGGGGAGGTGACTGAGTGCAGACAAGTTATGTGTTACTTTGTTTTTATGAGACCTCAGTTTTGTTGCCATAAAAAATGTTCAAGGCTACTGTATTTTTCACTCTAGCTAAAACTGGAGGCAGTTGTTACATCAGTGTCCCCAATCATGTGATGCCATTTGCATTGCATAAACACAATGAAAAGCGAGAACGTTGCAATATTGTCCCATCTCACTCTACAAGTTCAGTGGAAAGTAGTCTTTCTATAAATGAGATTCAAGTCGAGTACTTATTCAGTAAACATCTTCTGCAGCACTGTGATATCAGAACAAGAAATTTGCTCAGAACTATTTAAATCAGATGTCCAGTATGTTTTTCACTCTTCTTGTCATTCACAGAGCAGTGCATCTGACAGTTTGCAGGCATATGAGTCCTTATCCCCTTCTCTACAGTCTTACAATATACCAATAAAACAGTAATGAGCTCTTTCATGAGTGCCTTTATCCTTATTCTAATTAGGATTTGTCAAAACTAATTAGAGCATACAAGTATATTATCAACATTTTATAGAGTTTTATGCTTCTAAAGAAAAAAATTCTCTCAAAATCTTCCAAGTTATTACAATGCTAAAATTAAAAACTGGGGTATACACAACATGAATAAAGCGTATCAGTGTGAAGTAGTGAACTAAGTCAACTGTAAAACCAAAAGGCTACAAATTATCACATAACTTTTGACTGAGCAATTTGAAAGCAAAGAAATTGGCTCTAATCCCTACAAAGTTCATATAAATATAAGAAAACCTATTTATGTACCATTTGATGCCCTGACAAGATGACATAATTCTACTATAAAAGACTATACAATTCAGTTTCTACATACATGACTTGCACATGGCTGTGGCTCAAAATATGAATTATATATTTTAGTACAAATGTTTCTTCCATAAGAAAGAGGAAATATGATGATTATGACTATATCATATAATATTTGCACATCACAAAATCAAAAAATAAGAACAAAAAATTTTCAAGTGAGAGCACGTGATAGAAGAAGCTGTGACAGAAGAGCAAGACTTAAAGGCTTTTAAGGGCTAAAGAGTAACTAAAAAGCTAAGTATAGACTAAACGTGCACATCAGAACCCTATTAGCCCTTGTATCTCTTCCTGCTAAGTGATATCATATAAATAGCAAGCCTTGTAAACTGAAGACACTTTCTGTATAAGATACCTTCAGAAAAGCCAAGGGAATGCCTTGATTTATAGAAATAAACACCAGCTATCGAATGCCTTTACAATCACACTAACTTCTCCTTATTTTATACATACGTTAAGGTGTTCCATTTTGAAGTGGAAAAACAATGGATGTATGCAGGGTAAATATTAGAATATATAAATTAATATCCATTATATTATTATACCATGTATTCTACTGTATTAAGAAGTTATGACTCTTGTGAAAAAGCTATTAATTAAGAATAAGAAAAAATACTGGAAATTGAGAATAATTTACCAAGATTTTAGGCATTCTAAAAAAATAGTATTAAATAAGTAATGAAATATAAATCTATTTAACAAGTTAAAAAGCAGCACAGTAATATATTTGGTAATTTGGATCGGCCTCCTGAATTTAATAATGAGCTCTGGAAGCTGATCAACTACCAAAAAAAGTGGAGAATTCAAAATGGAATAGAAAAAATTCCCTTACAAAAACAATGGATTGAAGGAAAATGAGGAATGATGTGAAACTCCATAATGAAAGAGCAGGATGTGCAATGATTTCTGATTAGTAAAACTTAATAAGAGAGATTTACAAGCAGCAAGGAAAGTGTTCATGGTAACAGATGATAAATATGCTCCTGCAAATATGATAAAGACATTTTGCAGTAGTCTTCCTCTAGTCTGAACACCAGTGAACTAATCGAGCCTTTATTCAAGTCTTCTGAAGAGATTTTGCTGTTGTATTACAGTATTAACTGCATCTATAGAAGATTACTCTCTTATTTACAGGATCATAGAATCACAATCAAAGTTTGTTGGAAGTGACTTCTGGGGGTCATTTAGTCCAGCCTCCTACTCAAAGCAGGGCTCTCACCAACACCAGTGGGTCAAGTCAGCTGTGGCCATGTCTCACCAAGTCTCTAAAGCCCCTAACAGAGGTGGCTCCAGCAACCCCTGGACAGCCCGTGTCAGTGCTGCTCCACCTCCCAGTCAGGAAACTCCTCCAGATGTCTGCCTGGGACATCTCTTTCATGCTTGTAACTGCTCTTCAAGTAGTTGTGGGCAATCTCCTTGGCTGCCTCTTGGTGAGAGTCTACAAAGCTATCTACCTCAGCCTCAGCTTACATGTGCCTCAGCCACATTTTTAGCTTTGTGCTGGACCCTCATTCCTTTCTTCACATCTCTCTTGAATTTGGGGGTGAGTGACTGCTTAAGATTCCCTCGATCAATGAAATTTGGTTTGCCTTTTCTTTTTTTTTTTTCCCGTTCAGTTTCTCTACTGGTTTAAAACACTTCTGTAGTTGTACTGAATTAGGGCAGAGGAAGTGAGTAACTGAAGTGGCTTTGTTCCTTTGGCTTGTGATCCAACCTTGAGGACTTCTTCTCTTCTCAGGAGCACTTCACATATACGTTTCCCAAAAATATGTAAACATAGTTGAAATAGGTGGCAAGGTTACCTTAGCACTTAGTCTTGATGTCTCATAGATGATGATTGCAAAAATATCAGAGAGGTTATAGTCTTAGTATTAAGCCTTACCCAGCAGACTTTCAGCACATTTCAAATGGCAGAGCTGACCTGGACACAACGCAAGCTGTCTTTCTGGTGAGATCACATTGTTTTTGGAAGGGCACAAAAATGTGGTTACTTATACCATCGAGGCTTTGACAGATACGCTGGTCAAACAGGAAAAGGGAAAGTGTGTGACAAATTAAGAGTCCAAAAGGCAAAAATTATGTCTGAGAAAAGATACGGCTTGGTGTAGACCTGGTCCTGGTGCTAGTCAACTGTGCTTTGATCTCAGTGGAATTTGATTATAGAAAGAAAAAAAAATACAACCATACCAAGCCTGCAACTTGAGAACCAGAAGATCAGAAAGAAGTACTGGAGACTGTGGATAACTTGAAAAAATCTCTGGAGATAGTACAGTAAATCAGATTATGAGCTGAATTCTAATTAATATAGATGACATTCAGAATAATTTGGTGTCTCCCAACATGGAACATGCATTCCTCCTTGCAGTGCCAGGAGTTTGTAGGAACTCTTGACTGATATGTCTGGAAAAGCCAGACTAGATGATATGCACTGGGCAGAGGAATGTCAAGTGACTGACTAGCTAAAAAAAGCCTTCTGGCCACTGATCCCCCATGGTGAGTCAAGAAGTTTCTCCGAGTTCATCTTTTGGCATTCAGTGGAGCAGATATCCCACTCACCCCAAAGGGTAAACTCTTAAGGGCAGGAGTTTGTCTTTGTTTGTGTTTGGCTAGACATTCTTTAACATTAAAAGAAAAAAAAAAAGCACAGTAAACTAGCACCAGAAATTTCCAGATATAACCATATAACCAGACCAGAATAACTGGGGTTTTTTTAACTAAATGGTTTTTTTCATACTTTGAATATAGCATGGCATTTTCCAACATCAGTCAGGACCTTCACACCACAAAGAACAACAGAACCTTCCATTTTTCTCAATATTTTCTTGTTTTTCTTTCATTTAAACAAAGTCAGAAGTGAATCATAGAATCACGAAGGTTTGAAAAGACCTCTAAGATCACCAGCTCCAACCATAAACCTAATACTACCATGAGTACTAAACTATATCCTGAAGTTCCACATCTACATACTTTTTGAATATCTTCAGGGATGGTGACTCCACCACTCTCCTGGGCAGCCTGTTCCAGTGCCTCACCACTCTTTTGAATGAAACTGTAGGAATCCTTCGGATCAGTCAGAGTCATCTCCTGTTCAATAAAATGCTCCCCAATGCTCATCCTTGTTTTTCTCACCTCTGACAGGAAACCCACAGTCTGGTTATGCTTTTAAATGAACATAATAAGGAATATTATATGAACATATATGTAACCCTTTGTACAAAGGAAACCTACAAATGGATAAATAATGCATCTATTTAATCTTTTTGTATTTCTGAACTGATGATGCTTCACTAGATAATAAGACAGAAAGAGTGATGCCTAAGGAAATATTAAAGGAGAATTCCAACATCAGTCAAAGGTAGCTTTGGAAAAACACCCTTTTATTAAGTGATAGAGACAGGCAGAGATAGATAATGAAGACTGAGGAAGTACTTACAGCCCTGAAAACCCGTGACTTATGAATAATGATGAGATATGCATTACTCATACCACATACTACATCACCTTCAGGTGAATAGTTGGTAAAGTTTGACTTTAATTCCTTGTTCTGTGCAATATATATTTTTCTATTACTTTACTAGGCAAATCTCTGTTTATTTCTCAAGTCATTAAAAGCTTAAGATGCTACAGCACTTAAATTTTTCCATATAGTCTTACAAAAAACGGACCCTATCTCTGTAATATCTTTTAAAGAAAACATCCAAGTAAACCTGTTGTAATCTACATGCTGAACATTGCTGGAGTAAATTTGTATTTCCCTAGGACAATTAATCTTTCACAGGCTGCTTCCTCTACATAGATTTATCTGTATCTTTACACTTTCCTCATGTAAAATTCTCCCTGACTTCACTGGGAGTTTCACAGAAGAAATGAATATTTCATGATGCTGTGGATCCCAAACCAGAGTGGATTTCTAATTCACAATTTCCTCAGTCAAAAATTGCCACAGAATTTGATAAAAAATTGAGTAGCACAAGTATTTCAACACAAGATGGAAGTCCTATTCGTTATCAGAGACAAAGTAGCCACGTTTAACTTTTTTTTTTTTCTAAAGTATTGATGAAGAATTGAACTTTTAACTGATGGAAGCCCTGACTAGATCAGTGGAAACGTCCAAAAATATTCCATGTAAAAAGGATGTTGATGTTTTCCTGAAGGTAGAGTTTTCCACTGCATATACACCCTTGAAAACAATCAGTGCTTTTTCCAAGATGGGAAACGTTAACTTTTCAGACAGTATTGATGTATTTTGAAAACAAAACATTTCAAAGACCATTTTCTGAATTCTCACAGTGACCATTTAAAATTTAAATAAAACAAAAAATGTGCCCTATAAATATCAACATAAAATGGACCTTTCACCTTCATTAGTTCATTACGGCTGTTTAATGTCAGTGCTAACAATCAGAAAAATAGGAAAATTTTACAGTCTCCTTCTTTAGCATAAAGGAATGCAGTGAGTGAGTTCTGAGAAAAAAAAAACCACCAAAACTAGGCCTGGCAATTCTGACGTTAATAATTCAAATTATCTACAGGCTCCATTGTTTTCAATGACGGCAACCAATTTAGATTAGCTAGCAATCTAACACTTTCTGATTAACTTGCTGTCATGATGAGCTGCTCTAAAAGGAAAGAATAATAGACCTGCATTACCTGCTTCATATATATACCAGAGCAACTGGGAAAGGCAGCACGTCAGAAGGGTTGGGACAACTCCTTAGAGTCCAAACATTACAGGAACGGCCAACAAAGAAATGCTAATTAAATTGGCCAAGCTGCTTTACAAACTGATTCAGTGTCCACGTCCTGAAAGATGTAGAAAGCCAAGGTTAACTCTGGAGTTTAAAACAGAGGTTACCTGTTGTTTTTGCAGACCAGCAGTGCTGTGGGTAAGCCCAGTGCCTGGAACATGCCCTTCACCAAGAGGTTTCCCTGCCCCGGTGCCAGGGGAAATGTGAGATGTGGCCAGCAGCTGAGCACTGATGGGACCGTAGCCATTGGAAGGCCGATGAATGTTGTTCGAGGCAGCAGCTACTTCTTCTTCATCACCCGAGTCCGTAATCAGGATAAACTCAGCCTTAAAAAGGTCATTCTCCTGCATTTCTCTTTTGTTGGAGTTACACCCTGGGGACTGGAAAGTCGTCTGGGTGCTGTCTGTAGAGCCAGGGGACACACCACCCTGTCTGGCCTCACCTTTTAAGGCCAGCTCACCAGAGACTGTGTTAGACTGCAAAAGATAGGAAGAAAAAGATCCAGATTAGCTTCATTTTATTTGTGGCCCCCAAAATACGAAGTAATTTTGGCTTGCAGTGGTGGTTGGCACTGCTCTACCAAAAGTGCAGAGAGCAAGTGAAGAATTTGGGCATGAGCACCCAGCAGAAACCAGCTTCCCAGGGAGCCCCCTCCCATTTCCAGCCCCCATGGCCGATGCCACAGGGGTTGCCTTCCCAGAGACTTGCAGAGCAACAAGGGACTCTGAGCACAAGGATAGCCCAAGCCTGGGGCTGGCGCGGGAACCGAAAAGGAGGGTGCAGTCAAGCCGAATGAGCTGTCAGACCAGACTACACCAGACACGGTGGGAAGGCATCCCGACCCTGGGATCCACGGGAGCAGACAATGCTCCTCAGAGGAGTCTGACAGACAAATCTGGGACAAAATCTATACATATTAATGAAGAAACAAAGGCCTTTAAGACAAAGCATTCTCTGAAGAGAGCAGACAAAGCATCTGAGGTCAGAGAGCTTTACTGTATGTTCAAGTTTCTCAACACAGACCGCAATTGTTCTTCATACTTTCTGCAACTTCCACTTCCAGTACATAATTTCTCAAGCATGTTTTGGATGAGAGCAGGAGTAGCGCAAGCCGGGCATACAACATGTACTTCACCATATTGTTCAATATTGAAACTGCTATGGTGAAACATATGTTTCCTGAAGGAGGAATCAGGCTTTCTACAACTACCTGAAAGGCAGCTGTAGTGAGCCAGGTGTTGGCCTTTTCTCCCTAGTGAATAGCAACAGGACAAGAGGGAACAGGTTCAAGTTGCGCATGGGGAAGTTTGGATTGGATATTAAAAAAACTTCTTCACCGAAAGGGTGGTGAAGCATTGGAATGGGTTGCTGAGGGAGGTGGTGGAGTCACCATACCTGGACGTGTTTGAAAAACAGCTGGATGTGGCACTTCAGGAGATGGTTTAGTGTTAAGGTGGTATAGGGCTGCAGGTTGGACCCAATGATCTTAAAGGTCCTTTCCAACCTTTATGATCCTATGATTCTATGATAAGCAAAGAAATATTGTGTACTGAAAGAGAAAGCCTGTAGATGGTGCTCATATTTGAATCCTGCTTGAGGAATACAGTAATTACAAATTTCCACTTCGCCTGCAGCTCCACAAGTCCCTGAAGCTCCATTCTTTAAAAAAAATATTTGACCATAAATGAGGATGCCACTAGTGTGACTTTGGAGGTGTTATTTTCATTATCTGATGTTGATTGGGTTTTAAAAATATTGTTCCACTTCTAGACATTTTAGAAAAGGAAGTAATCAGTACTGCAAAGGCCTCAGTACTACACCACCTGCCAGGAAAGTGTTCTCTGCCTACAGAGAAACACAAGGAAAGAAATGTCAGGAAGACTTGATTCTGCTTTACCCAGGACATTACTTGCAGCAAAACCAATAGTGAGTGTCTGGAAATGTAAGTACTGAGTTAAACACCCTCACTAAGATAGTATTCCAGTGTATGTCTCTTCAAACACATCCATCCTCTGCCCAGACCTAACCCCGTTTTAGACAGATAGGACACTGAAAATGTTGGAGGATGTTCAGGTAAGAGGACTGTGAATTCCTGTGAAAAGTTATGTGGAAGAGCATCCATAAGTGCAGTCCCAGCAATGTCCCAGGGAAGGAGCTCTTACCCCAGAGCAGAATCATCACAAGTGTTAGTATTAACCTGAGGGCTGCAGTTGCCTTTTAAGCAGCATGGAATAAAATAAGAGCCCATTAAGTGCTGTGAGGCAGGAAAGGAACAACAAATAACTGTGGGCTAGCTAAAAGAAGGAAAACCAGGAATGTTGTGCCGCTGGCTTCACCATCACAGGATCACAAGCTCCCAAAACCAAAAAGTAAACTTCCACTTTGATGTGTTACTACACAGCTACAAAAAGGACTGGCACCTTTACTGGAAGCCACAGCACTGACATTCGCTGAAACCAAGATCCAGTGACCAACTCTGGGTCGATTCCCATGTGATAACACTCTTCACACACTACCCTTGCTCCCATGAAGATCAGGAAGGAATTTCCAGTCTGCTAAGAATATTGCCTTGCATAACTGACAGAGGACAGTATCAAGAGAGGCAAAATTTTCCTTCCAATACAAACTCTGTCAAAGGAGAAATAGGCTATTGAGCAGATATCAGCCTTGTGCAATTATTCTGGTAGGCTTGGTAATTAAAACCAAAAACAAGCTAAGAGGCATTTCAAGGGAAAGA
>NW_009716572.1:86728-88297 GCF_000703405.1 Apaloderma vittatum
GATGCTCAGGATGAAATTATCTTTTGAAACAGTGGAAAAGTTAGAGCAAACAAAACCTACCTTGTTTATAATTTCTTGATTGCTCGAATCTTTCTTTTCCTCTGGAATTGTTACAAGGAACTTAGAGACATCCACAACCTCAAAATGAGTTGGAAGTTGTCCAATGGATGGTACAAATGTAAAGGTCAATGGTTTGGTTCCAAATTCTTGAGAAGTGACCTACAAAACACATAATCAGTTCAACTTTTTATCCAAATAAAGATTATTTCTGTCAGAGTGAAAATAACCTGAATTAATTATTCTACATAACTTAAAAATCTATTATTAAACACACCAGACTTTTTTTAGGGTCATTGTATATTTAGTTTTTCTTTAACAGATAGAATACTGCCTTGATTATATCAATATCCTGTATATTCTAGTAGCATGGCACAGTAGACAGGAGAAGATTTGTTCAACAATTTGTTATATTTTCCATTTTTGAAACCAAGATCAAAAAAACGTATTCAATTCATTTCAAGGATGTTTTTATCTTTGTTTAGCTCCACTTTAGTAGAACAACAATATAATCATACCACTGAATCTGGACATGTTATAGTCCCTAGAGTATTTGCTTAACAGCTTAAAACAAATTGGAAAAACCTTTGCTCTGCAAAAAGAAAGCAAAACATGTTTACATATTCTATTGCAAATGTAGCTAATTCTGAACACTAGAGATGAATTCTGACTCAAGGAAAGGATTTTCTCCCATTTACTTTGGGCCATTCAGCCACATATACCAACTGTGCCTGTCTTCTCATATATCCCTCCACGACTTGCCTTCTTGCTAGCACGATTTACACAGAGACTGAATGCACTGAAGAGAAGAGAAACTAAGAGAAGGCAAATTCACCTAGATGTTCAATTATATGACAATGCTCCCCCATTATTTCCATCTCCTTCACGGGAGATACTGGACAGGCAAAAGAAGTCCACATCATAGTGATACTCTCAGTTGCTTCACCAGATGTCAGGAAGAAGAACTCCAAAGGCCTTGGCAAGGTAAGTAGAGGGAACCACATCCCAAACTACCGAACCTGATATGCTGACTTTACCACTACTTGTTGGTGTAGAAAATCCTTCTTTCTGATTCCAAACTATGGAATATATAGATTTTCACTTGTTTTATCATGGTATTTAAAGCTTATGGCAGTTAATTATGTTTTCAATGAACTCTGAAATGCAGAAACTTGAACTGTACTTAATCATAGAGAAAAATAGGATCATTGCTTTGACTTCCTTTTTTTTGCTTACTTGTTTAAAGTGAAACAAATTGGAGAGATATGCCTTTCATTATGCTTCTTTGTAATTTGCATCCATAAGTAAATAGCAATTACATATCTGAGTGGGACTACGGAATACATTCACATGGCTCAATTTTCTTGTGGCTAGAACATTAAAAATGATAGACACAGATTTTCAGTTTTAAAAAAATCTAAGCAAATACTAGTTACTTCCACTGACAGCTGTCTTCTGGAAGGCTTAAGCAAAACAGAGGCAAATTATCATAGAATCATAGAATGGCATAGG
>NW_009716573.1:0-5140 GCF_000703405.1 Apaloderma vittatum
CCTAGGCCATTCTAGGATTCTGTGATTCTTTTCTGATGAGCTGGAGTTTTGTAGCACAACACTTTAGTGTAGGGATGCCATGTGAAATACAGAGAAGGCTTTTATCCTTCCTGCCGCAGTTCTAGGTCAAAGCCTGTTTAAAACATATCAGCTCTAAAGCGTGGAAGCTGTTTGGAGAGTGTATTAATTTCTCATTGGCCACGAAGAGAATTCTTCTGTTTCCACACCTAGTTATTCACTACTCAGTGGAGAATGACATAGAAATCAAATCTCTACATGGAGAAATTGTGCTGATGTGGAGAGGTATTTACATTTTGAATTTCTTATTCCCTGCAAAGGATGTTCTGGTATTTGAGCAAGTAATTTAGGATCTTACATTTTAAAAACATTGTTTAGTTTGCAAAATATATTGCAAAAAACCCCACCCTGTACAGGCAGAACTTGTTCTGCAGCGACTATTTTAAATTTGCATATTGTTTCATTTGCCATAAGAATGATTTCTTATATTTGAATGTTCAATGGTCTCTAGGGTTGTATGCTTCTTTCTGCTTTTCGCATACTAAAATCTGTTCACATGAGAGTTTCTTTGACTCTCCTTTGCTGATTAATGGAAAACCAATACAAAAGACTCAGACTGAAAGATAGTCAAAAAATAAATTTAGCAGAAGACTTCTCCTGAAGAGCCCTGGTAGGACTGCGGATTTAAATACTAATGCTTAAGTAATATGTTCCTATCATGAAAGATCGTGAGCAACCTGTAGAAACAAGCTAGGTGGTCATATCCGAATAATGAATGAATTGCACTCTCCAACATCTACTTATCTAAATGCTTATAAAATTGGTCAAATGCAATTGGTAAGACAAATTTACACATTTGCCTTTGAAGAAAAATGTTCACGAATCTCAGTTTTTAAATAATCTTGACAAATCATAGTACTTTACCACAAACTGACATTGGATATACGGATTTCAGTAAAGCTCAGTCAGTAAAGTTAGTACTGTCTCTCAAAGTATGTGTGAATATCTATTTTGATTTGCTAAGCACTTAACATTGCGAACCAAAAAGAGGTGGAGAACACTCCGACCTGTGAATTTGTTTCCCTTTTCACTTGACTTGAGGCCTCATCAGAAATTTTAGCCATTGCTTCATCTAATACTTACTAGCAAGTAAGTATTTCTGCTGAATACTCAGTTATCATAAGAATGAAGAGTAAAAGAGAGTGGAGGAGGGGAAAAAAAAAAAAAAGAAAATTTTCTAGAAGCTGAAGTGTAAACTGAAATATTTTGTGTGCGCATCATGAGACTCATCCTGGATCTGCTGTTTGCACCTGGCCAAGACCTATCAATTTTTTACTGGTTTCTTTCTCTGTATGTTTTGTCCACCCATTTTACAGATTGAACTTGCCCTATGTTTTGCTCATGTTCACTGCTTTCATAATATTAATGTCTGGCTTCTGACAAAGCACGAGTGCACAACTGGATTTCAAAAAGTCTGCCTAATTATCTAAAATTAATGCGTTTTTTTTGGCTTCCTAACAAGTCTCACAGTCACTTAATAGTTTTTTTAACGCTGTTTCCTTTTTCATAGCAAGCCTTCAAGATGCAAAGGATTTTCTCTGTGAGCTAGAGAGGTATTTTCAGACACATGAGCTGGTGTTAAGAGGCATTGCTATAAGCAGGATCAAAATTTGAAATCATAGAATCATCCAGGTTCGAAAAGACCCTTGATCATGGAGTTCAACCATATAAGTCGTCAGTCTTAATCTGGAAACTTTTCCGGTTGGTATTTAGGAAATTCTGGTAAAGGATCAATTTAGTGACCTCAGGATTCACAGCTTATAAAAATGAAGGTATCTGGGTCACAAATCATCAAATTTTCAAGAACATTTTCTTTTTCTTGGGGGCACTCAAACCCACCCAGGCATGCAACAAGGACACTGCAGAGGTAGTAGACATCAGTCTGTTAAATACTCTCTTAGCTTGAATCTGGAAGCTGTATCTGTGTGCTACACACTAGTAATTTCTTTTCATGAAGACTAGTGACTTCACTACTGATTTGTTCTTCGCATGTATGTTACTACTTCTCTCCCATGTTTTGTCCAAATTAAGTCCCACCTTATAGAGATGTGTTTACACTGGGATCCTACTACCGATAGTAAATAGATTTTTCCTTGCTCGCCATTCCTTAGCCAGTTCATTTCTCCTGCTTCAGAGCTTATTTTCTTCATTTGTCAGAGGACTGATCATACCTCATGAGAGCCCTTCATGGATCTAGAAGCTTTAGAACTCTCTCTCTGGTGCTTTCTTTCTCCGTACCAACTGTTGCTGTCTCTGAACTTTGGTGTTATTTAAGGTCTTTCACAATAAATACTGCACAGCAATTAACATCCCAGTCACAACACATGTCCATTGGGGAAAACTGAAAGAACGTGTTTTTTTTTCCTTTTAAAAATATTCATCACTTCATCCTCATTTACAGAAGCACTGCAGCAAGAAAGATGAGGGAAGAGAGGAAAAACGGGGGACAGGGGGAACAAGCAGCGCTGCTTATGCCTTTCAAATCTCTAAGAGAGTAAAATAAGAAAAAATCACTCCCACATATTTGGATAGTTTCTCAGGCCCAAGCAAAGAAGAAATGAGGGCACATGTATACCATCTCTCTTTTCTGCGTAATGAAGAGAGAGCTACGGAACCACTCAATAGCAGGGTTTTGATTGTAGGGTCCCTGGGGTGCTCTGTCACTGTCAAAACTCTTAAGCACTTCAGTCTCCAGAGGCTGCTCTGAAAGCTCATCACTCTCTCTTGCACTGACAAAGACTTGGGGCCACTAATATAAATAATACATCAAAACTTTGCAAGAGGAGAATATGCCAACAGACAAGGCAAGAGGGGGAAGTGTCTTCAAGATGTTGTTATAACATCATGTGAAGGCTCTCAAGACTCTCTGAAGGTCATTGCTTTTTTATGCCGCTTTGCCAAAACCAAGATCCTGTTGTTCAATTACAGCTTTGGACAGTCTCTAAACAAAACTGAGCTGAATATATAAATGAGTATGAATTAAGCTGTGTCAGCTCTACATGTGTAAATTATAAGGAATGCAATGAGATTCCTATTTGATTTTTTTTTTTCCTCTAAGATGACGACCTTTTTCCTTTTACCATATAATCCTTTATCAGTATCCTGATTTTGTATTGTTAGTAGTATGATTCTGTGGATAAAATTCACACACAATTAAATAAAACCAACACAATTTAGGAAATTTAACAGCACTGCAGATAAAGGCCATCATCCAGAACCCTTCATTAATCTCCCCTGCCCCCAGAATAGGAGTGCTGCATTGTATAATTATGAAATTATGTGAAACAAAAAAGTCTACAGGGAAGAATTTAGAGGTCCAGTTGTGCAGGTGTGGTACAAAGACACGGAAACTGGAGGAAACCTTTATAAAGGGAAGGAAAATCTTGCTCCTCAGGACAGTGAATAATAATTTCTGAAAAGTTAATATTTTTAGTCTCAATTAAAACTGTGTTTACACATAACCTGAGGCAACCAATCCACCAAACTGGTCAACATGTTACAGGTTAAAATCTTTGCCAGAACTTAATGCAATTCCAGCCTTATAAAAGCTTCACAGTTCTCCACAGTTTGGTACTTTCTTCAGTCTCAGATAAATATTAGCAGCCAGAACGTTTCCCAGGGCTGGTATTTAAATTTTCTGTCTGAAGAAAATACCTAAATACATTTTCCCTCCCGTTTAAGGTTAAAAGATTTTAAATAGTGAGGCCATCCTGCATGGTGTCAAACCTCACTTGTTCATTCTCATCCTTTGCTTACAAAGTTGCAAATATAATCAATACATTTCCCTTTTAATTCTTTTCCTTGGAAATCTAGTCAGTCACTGGCACAGGCTGCCCAGGGAGGTGGTTGAGTCTCCATTCCTGGAGGTGTTTAAAGGTCCTTTAGATGTGGTGCTGGGGGAGATGGTTTAGGGCTGAGCTTTGTAGAGCAGGGTTCAGGGTTGGACTCAATGATCCCAGAGGTCTTTTCCAACCTGCATGATGCTGCGATTCTGTATAGGATGCTTTTTGGGACAGAAGATACAGTGAAGCTAGCACATCCTCCCATGCAACCTATGTCTCTGTAAGATGGTACTGCCAAGAAATCATCTCCTGCCAAGCCAGACTCACCCATCCCAAGGGATGGAGTTCTCTTTGGTTTTCATTTCCACTTTCTAAGCCCTTCCAGAAAGCTAAGTGGGTTAAAAAGCTGCCTGGAAGGGAGTTGAAGATGAAATAATCTCTTTTGGTCTGAAGGATGTAAGACAGATAAACTCATAAGCTGCTAGAAATTCTGAAGTCCCTATAATCAACATTCACTCTGGCTTTACCCCTCTCATTATCTGAGTTATTATTTAGTACATGCCTTTGAGTTAGCCTTATTTCTTCTCTTTATTTTGTTCTCAGCTTCTCCTTTTCTTGTTGCTTATGCTTCACATTGTGCCTTATCTGAAAATTTAGATTATGCATTAAGGCAGAATCAGGAAAACAATATGTTAAGGAACCAGTGTTTCAGAATTATGGAGTTTTGTAGGTATTTATATATTGTGGTTGTCCTTATCAACAGAAGAAAATCTTCAGTGTCTGCAGCTGGAAAATGCACAGCATTGTGATGATTAAAAAAACAGAGAAAAGACGAAAAATAAATTCTAAACAAAACTAGTTTTGGTTATATCCATTGTCTACTACTGAAAATCAGAAAAATCGACGTGTTACACAAGTCTAAAAGTCTGCAAATAGTTCACTCAGAAGAATCTCTGCCCAAGGTTTGTGAAACAGTTCTTATTTCACTGCAGAGGTTTTGATATAATTGACAATTCAATTAGCGACCACCAAAACTGTGAGGGTCAGTCGGCTTCTGCGTGCAACTGTTTCCATGTTTGCGGGACTAGTGCATAACTACTACGTCTATGTACCAGTTTAAACTAAAACTTGCTGGAGTCATCGCACTATTCTCTCGGACTTATATAGAGCTCTTATCATGTCTTAAGTGTATCTCGTACCAGTTTAAACTAAAACTCGCTGGAGTCATCGCACTATTCTCTCGGACTTCTATAGAGCTCTTATCATGTCTTAAGTGTATC
>NW_009716574.1:0-56182 GCF_000703405.1 Apaloderma vittatum
AAAAAACATGGTTTATACCGTGCTCGAAATTGTGGGAGATATGGAAAAAACAAAGCAACAAGACATTTTAAGCTTACTGCACCCTAGAAGCTGGAAGGAGCAGACGTTTCAGCAGGGAAGCATTTTGTTTGTTTTCTCCCTGGATAAAACATGCTGCTTGTTCATGACTCTTTGCTTTACTGTAGCACCAAGAAGATCTTCTGGGTGGTTCAGTCTCTACCATTACAGGTGCTGTAGGAATTCACAGATATGCAGAAGAGGCTGTACAACATCCATCACTGACAGAAAATCTTGATGCAGAACAGAAGTTAGGTGCACTATCTTGCTATTCAGTAGCACATCTATTAAGATGTTATATTTAAGCGAGGGGACTGCAGACTAAAAAGTCCTGAAAATGAAGTACTTCTTGCTGAGGTCAAATCAGAGATGTTACACAGTTCAGCCGGCATTAAGCAATGGAGCCACCAGCAGGTGCAAGGTGCAAGTCCTGCCTTCCTTCTTACACTCTCGTCCTGTGCATTTGGCACTGCTATCTAACTTAAATCTTACCAGGCTTGCCAGCCAATTGTCCTGGTTGCTTGCCCCAAAATCACCTGTGCTATGTACTTGATATTGGACTAACTGTTGGAAAGATGTAGATTCACCACCTACTGCTACCAGTGCAACCGCGATCAAGGAATATATCCAAGAACTGGAAACTGTACGGGCAATACATGTATGTGCACAATTCATCCAAGTCCGGATGGCCACAGACAATATCTCTCCTGCTGTTTTATCACTGAGATAAAAGATGTATCGGTAACAGATTGGAAATTTTGCAGCTGATCACCAGCAACAAGGTGTAAGAGAATGTGTTAAAAATGTTTGTCTCAACCTTGCTGGAATTGTCCGCGAAGAAAAGACTGTGTTGAAATTGCCTGTGAAGAGACTTCAAAGCTGCTGTTTGCAAGCTTGGACCACTGATAAGTTCCAAACAACAACTTCAGAACTCAGCCCAGATAAGCCACAGGACTTGACTTGACTACTGAGACAACTTAAGGGCCTAGCCCAGACAAGCCACCGGGCTCGAAGTCCTGAACAACAACTTCTGGCCGCCGGTACACCAGCTGTCTCGCAAGCCCACCGGTGTAACTGCTGATAGGGTGGCTGCCCTGCAAGGCGTGCTCCACTGATGGAGGCGACACTGGGAGGGGTGAAGATCGCTCCCGACGACCCTCATACGCAGGCGGAGAATGGGCAAAGCGGCTCTTGGAACACTATATGAAGCCACCATGAACAGCTATTCTTTGGAGAATTTCCCCACCGAATCAAAACAGGCGGACCTGCGAGATGTCGCTGGATCTGTGGTGGTAGCTATACTTCTTGCTATCTTGAACTTTTACTGCTTTGCTTTTCCTTTTCCTTATCTTTCTTTCCTATCGCTCTCCAGTGGTTGTTAGTCAATAAAGGGTTTTGCTTTTGTAACATCTGACACCGCTTGTGTCTTAAGTTCACCTTTGCGATCAAAACGAATCACCTTGACTCTAAACTCTATCAGGTATAAGCGGGTCAAGACACAAGGCTGCCCACGGTGCTTTCTCCCAGCCAGCTCTGGGGACAGCTGGATCATGCCATGGGATGACGTAGCTCACTAAACTTGCAGAAGGCTATACCTGCCCAGGGGTAGTGAAAAAAATAACCAAGCAGCTCTTCCTAGCATTTTAGGAAGTTGTCCACTCTCTGGCAGAGGAAGAACCTGAAGTTGGGTGTCCTGCCACCAGGGAGGGGTTAGACTGAGGTGAAAGCACTATTTCAACAGGCTGCACTACTTTGTTTTTGTAGTTGGGGGACAACTGAGGCTCCTCAAAGGGTGTCTGTCAGAGCTCGCTTTTGTTCATGCATGTCCTCAGGGGTTAAACAGAGCTGGGTGTCTACTGAGCTCTGGAAGGGGAGTGGGGAGAAAAAGAAGAAAAAAAAACAGAGGCAGTCTCAGGCATGCCCAGGAGCAGACCTTTGGGCACCTCAGGAATTTTACTGGCAGAAACGTAGGCACTTGCAGACTTCAGACGCCTCCAGGGTTAGGCAGTAGCTGAACAGGGGTTTTTAGGATCTAAATATTGGCCACAAATGCCTACGAGGCAGTTAGGCAGAGCTTACATGCCTAAACCTTTTTTGTGGCTCTAGCCCTAAACTAATATTATGGAAAATACCAGCAATTATTAGGGACTTCTTATCAGATTGGACACATATTCCCTTTGCATAACTTTACCATGGCCTCATTCATGTGGTGCTTAGAGAGGATGAATACCTGTTCTGCATGAGTAATTATGCCAAAGGCTCATGTGAGGGAGGTCGTTTACGACCGCTGAATAAGGCCAGCTATGTTTACCTCTACAGCTTCATCACTTAAACTAAAAATTGGTCTTACCGCTAAATCTCCCTTGCCACTCCATCTGCCTGATTGCAAACAGATCTCAGAATATGCAGTTGCACTAAGATGATTGATGCCAAGATGCTGCACTGTAAAGGAAAGATTCTTTTAAGTGTTATCACATCCACGAGCATAAGCAAAGGCGTCTCACGTGACGCAATGTAAATAGAGCATTTCTTAGAAAAGCCATTTATTTGCCTCCATGATTTATTATTCAGTGACATGTAGGCTATTTTTTCTTTGTTATTGGCACTCATGTTCATAATAACAAGGTACTTGACTTGAAGGTATTTGGCCAACCTTTCCAAAGTGCTATGTAAGCAGTAATCAGAGAGAGCTGAGTTCCTGAGTCAACAAATTGCTCTCCCATGCTGATCAAACAGCCTTGGCATCTCTATAAAAAAAATACAAAAACAGATTTTGGACTAGCCTACTAAACTCTCTCTCTAAAATTATTTATTGTATTTGCATTTGGCAGAGTCCAGGCTTAAAATAACCAAAGGTGCCAGTTGTTTTATTAATAATATTTTACATGTGATTTTCATTTACATTTAGAAGGATAAATGAGATAGCCAGTAAGCCTCCAAAGGTTTTGTTGCCATAAACTGGGTTTCATTTGCTCAACTTAGGGACAAATGCTTCTCTCATTTTACACCATACCTCCACAGCCTGCAGTAGAAAGCAGTCTAATACTTGGGTCAAAGCTAGTCAGGTCAGTAGAGCTGATGTTTATTGTGGAAAGCCTTCATTCTAGCCCACACCGTGTTGTGACTATTAAAGCATGTAACAATGAGAAACGCTGCACAAGCTGCAGGCTTTACCAGAAGCAAGAACTCAAATCTAAGTGGGATTTGTACTCAATTTCCATCATCTATGCCCATCATACGTGCTCACAAATCCAGGCCCTGAATCTGAAGCTTATGTTCTCGTGTTTAGTCTTGCTACTTCCCTGTGTAAATGAATGCCCTAAAATGACATATATCTATAGTTGTGTGCTGTCTCACTGTCACTGTGTGCAAATTGAGTAGGGCTCATTAAAAACTGCATTTCTTTTTAGCGTGACTGCTAAATTGGAAATATTTTGGAAGCTTGGATTAAACTGATGCAACTCCCCTCTCCCCTCCCTCCCTCCCCTCTTTTTACATGAAACGAAAAAAAAAACACCTCATTTTGTGCTGAAAAGCTCCTTCTGACCCTCAAAATGAAACACTTCATTTTTGGACACATGTAGTAAAAGCAAAGGAAATGAAAAGGCTAGATTTCACAAAGCAAGAAGTGGTGTTCTCCCCTTTTTTATTCAGTAGCTGGGATCCAAGAGATAAATCTTTGTGCTTCCTGAGGTGTTTGAAGCTGCTTTCCTCTCCCTGGGGCTGCCATTCGCCATCCCTCAGGTTAAGAGGAACAACCAGACTGTGATTTTGGTGCAGCCTGCCAGCCAGGCAGCTTTGCTGCATGCTGCCTGTATTTCTGCTGTCCCAAAACATGGGAACGACCGGAAAATGAAGTGAGGTGGGGTGCCAGAGCCTGAACCAGCTGCTTTCCAAAGTAGCAGGTTACCCAGCCACAGGTGAGATGCTCCCCAGAGTGCTGGGGTAGAAATGCTCCCAAGCACCCTCCTCCTGGTCCCATTTCAGTTTATCTGTGTAAGTAGATGTTTTCTGAACCCAGGCGTTTCTTATTGTCAGGCAGGGAGTCCTTCCCATCAGGCTACACAGTTATGCAGTTTTTTAACCAAAGGGTTATTTGGTTTCTACCAAAGTGCTGTTAAAATAGTTTCATTTATTGCAGGACCACAAACATCTGTTAATTATGGGTCCAGGGTTTATTTATTTATTTAATAGCTAGGTCTTACTGACCTTCATTGAAGCACTTGTGAGTATTTTACCCCATATAAAAACTGCTGTGTTAAAAAGTGCTAAAAATCACCATCATGGGAGTCTTGGATCCAAAGACAGTTTGCAGACCTCATTAAGCCAATGAGCTTGCCAAGTCCATTCTTTTCAGTTCAGTGGAAGCAACACTTCACGTAGCAATACGCCTGCTAGCAATGGAGGCTGCCTGATATGGGCAGAGCTAAGCTCACCCAGGGAGATTTGTCTGGTTTGGTAGCAGGAGAGAGTGGCTCACGCTGGAACAAAGGGAGCTGTGAGGAGAACCCTAAAAAGCAGCAGGACAACAAGACTTTTTCAACACAGGGCTGAGAGTCGATATCTCCAAGACAGAAAGAAAGTCTCCTGGTTGTCTCATGTCCCAGGAAACACAACTTCTGCATATCCTTTCTCAAGAAGCATAGTTACAGTCCTAAATCTTGACCAGGAAAAGCAAGACCAGGAAGACCTTACAAGACTAGCTAGTGATGGGCTAGCATGCTAGAAGGCCTACATTATGCCATTGAGAAATCTTGTCTCCTGTGCAGGAGAAAACCATATTTTTGGCAAGTTTCGACTAAATAAGAGAAGCAGAACCAACTCTTCAAAGAGTGGTAAGATGCTCCAGGCATTCAACAGATCCAAAATCCAGACTACATATTTGCATACTAAATATGGAGGTAGGAAAAAGCCTTTGGCTAGACAACGGTGTTTCTCTGTATATAACACTTATGTGAAGGATAACGTACAGGCACTCAGCTACATCAGTTTGAGTGGAACAGATCAATCTTACACTATCACAGTAACATGCACAGAACAAGACTAGTTTGGGGGCTTCCGATCTAAAAAGGCAAGACACGTAGTGTTTTATCAGGAAACTCAAAAATAGGAAGGCCATACAAAGATTCACAAAAGAATTGAGGCTGCTGACTTTAGGCACTTTTACCTGGGAAGGAAAGGAAAAGCTGTGAAAAATCATGACAGGTATTCTGATTCCCAGTGCTACCCACAAAGTCCATCCTTCCCCTCGGTTGTATTATCCTCAGTGCAGGCCGTTTTGAAACACCAGTCTTTTCAAAGGGCAAGTCCCCTTTCCACTCTATCTGCAGTGAAGTTACAAAGATGACCCCTCACGTTAACACAGCACAGTCCCTCAAGATTTTTTGGGCCAAAACCACCCTATTAGATTTAGGGTTCTCCCTATGTCCTCGAATACAGTATAAAAACCAGAAGTGGCTCAAACTCAATTGTCAAGAAGTGTGATATAAGTGAACACCTCACTGTGGCATGGCCATTAACAAGCATTGTAGGAAAAAAAAAATATGCTCTGGAACAAAAATAGATGATAAAATCCCTAAGTGAACATTTCTGAGGCATTGTTTTTACATTTAATTTACAGTTTCCAAGTGTTTATCTCTTCAGGTGGGATTTTACGTATTGGCCATAGGTAGAACACACCCCGTTTTATAATTCCCTTATCTTACTTAAATAGGAGACAGATAGCAACTTCTATACATGCTCACACCTTGCTAATAGAGAACAGTGATGTATTCAAAATTTCCTTATCACCTTCAGTTCCCACACAGGTGTTCTTGGTGATAAACTGCCAAATGATATAAACAGTGATTTCAAGTTAAAAGTAACAATCGGTTAGTAGGCAAAGATAAAAACCCACAAACCAAACCACATTTCCTGAGTAGGACTTGGAACTGAAAATATTCAAATACAGGAGCGCACGGATGAACTTTGTCACTGTGACTGTGAAGCACAGACTTTCTAGGATTTCTCTTTAGTAATGCTTGCTCTCACCTCTCACAACCTGCAGGCATCTTCTGCTGTATTTGGAGATCTTGATGAGTGACTCACAGAGGTGATAAGGAACTGTCTGATATTCCCTCTGCTTTAGCCAAGAATATGAAAAATGAAAGAAAATATTAATTTGTCTATTGATGGGTTTATCTCCAAGGGGCGTTATCATAGAACAGCTGCTCTGCAACTATTTCTGAACAACAGAGTAATTCTGGAAGAAGAAACATTTGTTCTGAGTTAGCTCTATTAGTTTCCAGCTAAACTATTAGTTTTCCTGTGATTGTTCTTTAAGACGCAATAGAGAGCATCTAAATATATTTTAACCAGGTTATAGTCTTACCTGTGTTGCTGCTGTTGTGCAGTGAGCATATTGGATCATCTCAGATACACAGAAAATTGCAAGAATTTATGCTCCACAATGCCTTCGAGTATTTTTGGTTTTGTATTCTAGGGAAAACTTGCATTCTCTAACCGTTGCCAATTTTTTCCAAACACACCACTAGAGGTCTGAAAAAAAGCAAAAGCACACCTGCTTTTGTAAAAGTGCATGGTCAAGTCTTTGCTCATGTGAAAGCCACAGCTTTCTGGCCAGCGTCATCAGGGACAAAATTGGAAACTGCAGCGTGTGATGATGTTTTTGAAAATCCAATCCCTGGCAAGTTTCCACCACGTGCATTTATTTTACAGTAATGGGATCAACTAAGATCAGCAATGCACAAAAACTTTTGTGAAATGCAGGGGAGCAAAGTATCAGGCTACAAATATACACGTAATTTCACAAGACACACTCTGAGATCATCTCTAGGTCTTTCTCTGGAGCAACTCTGCCAGGACAGGGCTCGGGTTTTGTATTTATTCATGTGGCACCAAGAGGCTTCGGTGGCTGCACTCAGCCAGGCAGGCATTGCCACTGCTGGCCAAGGCTACCAGACAGCATTGCCATTCTCTTATCAGTTCCCTGGAAAATTTCTGCCTAATTGCCAGGAATATAAAGTACTTCCGAAAAGTGGTCATTTTGTTTTGGGAAAAAAATTTTTCTTGGTGGATTATAGATTATATCTCTAGGACTATTTGGTAACCGAGTCTTACTGAGTAGGGAAGCCTATCTTTCTTGAATTTTTGAGGTATGTTTTTGTATTTAAAAACAGTAATAATCTGAGACCTATCAATTCTTTTTCTCTTATTTCTGCTTCATATGCTTTCTATAACTTACATATTTTATGCCTCAATCTGCCTCCACACAGAAAATCTCTTGGCAGGTTTTTCCATAATCAACTGTCTTCCACATCTAGGTGTGTACCCAACTTCTGAAAAATAGAGTTAGACATCTAGTTAATAAGTTAGTTTTACTAATGAGAGGGTAGCTAAAGGAAGAGACTCTTTGCCTTCCTTTCAGCCAAGCCATTGATTTTAGCTACCAGGTAAAAAAAGTAATCTTGGAGATTTTCCATAAGGTCAAGTGTTGTCTGAATAGTTTTCTTCTGGCATCTACAAGAGCAACCAAGTTAAAGGATTCTAAACTCACAGAGTGTGATTTTTTTTTACTAATTAATGGCAGATTTTAGTGGATCTCAGCTTCCCAATGGTTCCAATTTCTCTGTATGGTATGCAGAGTACTGGTACATAAGCACATCCTTAGTACCTAAGTACATCCTTACAGTGTGGACTTAGCAAGTAGTACCTTCTCAAATCCTCTCACAGGGGGTTCTTCGCCCAAGATGGGTGGGAGTAGGAGTTTAGATCAGCAGTACCACTGGCAGAACAGCTATTCCAAGGCCCATTGTACAGAGTACCAAATATCCCTTGATTACTCCTAACTTTCCATAGGATCAGGACCCCATAGGTATAATCAAATATTAATTAATCAAAATGGAATAAAGCTCTTTTAAGCATCTTTTTGCATTCTTGAGACCTACTGCATTACTTTTATCTAGAGTAGGCTCAAACAATCACATATGCATTTTTTTATTCTTGCTACAGTTCTTGTAATATGAGTGTTGGCTGTGGATCACACTCCAGCACCACCAGTACTGTCTCATGTCATTGACTCTTCCTTATTTTGCTCAGTCAGGGTCCAGTTGGATGCCACCATCTGTCAGAATCCACAAGGAGGCATGGGGTCTGGGAGTGGATTCTCATGAGAAAGACAACAATGTGAACAGGAAATGTCCCACCAGGAATCCCTTCTTGGGACAGGCTCCTGTGGAAAAGAACAAACCCTTATTGTCGCTATTGCAGTTTTAACTTCATATTCTTGTGCTCATCCTTTGATTCATTCTCTCTCCCCCCACTCTATTCCCATCCGACGGGTGGGAAACAGGATATTTTGTGAAATTCTTTCCTTCCTGTGTGGGTCTACATGACATCTTTAATTAGCAACTCTCTGCAATGGAAGTGAAGAAATAAGAAACACAAAAGTCCTGCTGAGGAGATCATAATAAAATTGCTTTTTGAACAGGTATTTAAGACATCACTTTCTGTCACTTACAAATATTCAAAAATATCACACACACACACAAAAAAACCATTTAAAACACACTTCCCTGCAGAATGAGTGATCAGGAAGAGCTTTACAAACATCATCCCTCTCTGTCTCCCTGGAGAAGCTGGGATGCAGAAGTGTGATGAGAGGGAGACCTCTCTCTGCCTCCTTCACCAGGCAGAGCTGCAGCCGGCTAGGACCCGCCATCCCACTGGAATGAGTAGGAACACTTGGTTCATTAATCATAGAATCATAGAACAATTCAGGTTGGAAAAGACCCTTGGGATCATTGAGTCCAACCATTACTACACTACAAGGTCACCCCTACACCATATCACCCAACACCACATCTAAGCGACGCTTAAACACATCCAGGGATGGCGACTCAACCCCCTCCCTAGGCAGTCTGTTCCAGTGTCTGACCGCTCTTTCCGTGAAGAATTTCTTCCTAATATCCAGCCTAAACCTGCCCTGTTGCAACTTGCAACCATTCCACGTGGTTCTGTCCCTAATTACCTGTGAGAAGACACCAGCACCAACCTCTCTACAATGTCCTTTCAAGTAATTGTAGAGCATGATGAGATCCCCCCTCAGCCTCCTCTTCGTCAAAGTGAACAGACCCAGCTCCCTCAATCGCTCCTCATAAGGTCTGTTCTCCAGGCCCTTCACCAGCTTTGTTGCCCTCCTCTGCACTCGCTCCAACACCTCGAGATCTCTCTTATACTGAGGTGACCAAAACTGAACACAATACTCAAGGTGCGGCCTCACCAGTGCTGAGCACGGAGGGACAATCACCTCCCTTCTTCTGCTGGTCACAAAATTTCTAATACAAGCCAGGATGCCATTGGCCTTCTTGGCCCCCTGGGCATAACCTTACCCTGGAAGCTGAGCAGAGTCGTGTAGCTTTCTACAGGCAGCCACCATGGCTGCAAGGGCTTTTCTGCAGGTGGGATTTGACACTACGGAGGCACAGGCAGAAGACGCTGTCTTGGGAGATCAGAGACAAGTAGATGCAGAGGACCTGGACCTCATCCTTCCCTGCACTGCTCTGTAACATTCTATGGAGCCTCATCTGGCAGGACTGTCTTTAAACACAAGCAGCCCAAGAGATAACCCCCAACTTCTGGATGCCCTATAGGTCTGGACTATTTCTCTCTCCATCAAGCTGAAATTTCCATTTCCTTTTCCTGCTGGTACAGCTGTACAATTCCAGGGGACAATTAGATGATCCTGATTTCTGATTTTATTTTAGTTTTATTTTTTTGATTTATTAGTTTGATCCTCCAGTGTTTTACCTGGCACCTGGAAAAACTCCTTTACACCACTACAGAGCAGCAGGCATTCATTTTGTGAAAACAAAAAGCAACCACACAAGAAGCTAGATGGGGAAAAACCAGGCTCTGTGTGCCAGTATGGCATTCCTGCAGCACCCAAAACACGGAGGAATGAACCAAGAAAACTGCAGAACGAAGTACAGGGTTGTGCTGTTGGAAGAGTATCTGTCATGCCCAAAATGTGCCCAAAGGTCGGTATGCAGAACCATGGAGGATCTTGCCAGGATGTACATCACATCTGACAAGAGCCTCATGGAAAGAAATAAGAGGACAGTTTTTTCATGCTGAGCTTGCGCACTAAACCTCTCAAGTGCTAGTCTCGCATTATCACAGCAACAGGCACTGCCTCCTGATTTTAATACAGGTCTAATCATGGGAGAAGAATGTGCTTGGTCACATTCGTACTGGGACTGCATGTCCAGAGTGAAGTTTGCATGCCCTGATAAATCTGCTTGCAGCAGAAAATAGGAACTGCTACTACTGGTAATGACTGAACCTATAACTCTGGGCAAAGATTACCACTGTATAAATATTGCTAATGGCATTGAGTGTCTTTATCACCCTTGTAAAGTGTTATCAGTCAAACTACAGGTGTTAAGCAGGTAAAAGCTCCAGCTTGAGGCAACAGATAAGAACTCTTCCTTTGGATCTTGAGCACTGTTCCCTACTAGAGCTTTCTTTAGAGAAAGTGTCAGGATATCAAAGGGAATAAAGAAGGATATTTTTCATAGGCCTTGGGGCAGAATAGGGAAACGACTTTGTAGACAGTTTTAGGAGAAGCATTATAAACCTCTCAGAATTACTTCCAATACTTATCTCCTCCCCAATCACAACCAAAGGTTGTTTATATTTACAAAAGAATTTGTGGGTTTTTTTGTTTATTTTTTTTAAAAAAAAAATCACAAAACCCACCAAGAATTCACTGGTATTATTAACAGCTATGGCTTGTGAACTCATGAAACACATGGAAAATAGGTGGAAAGAGCTGCAAACATATCTGAGCCATGGGAGTTCACTACATACTACAAGCACCCAAAATAAATGGGTGGCAACATAAAACTGAGACTTGTTTGCTGTACTGAGATCTCATGCACATTGCTGGGCTTGCTCCAGTCCTGCACCACAGCAGGCGTTATGCCTATGTAATACACAGAAGGTAAAAAAATCAATTTCAAGGCTATAACTGAAAGGCACTATAAAATTCCACTATTACTGCTACGCTGTAAATTGCCGGTGTTATTGATTCCTCTGGCCTCTTTTACAAGGGACGTGTCTTGGTGGCTGGGGGCTCAGACTTTTATCTGCATTCAGGCCCCGCCTGGGGCCTTACTCTAAGCCTCCATTTGGGTACGTTAAAAAGCCACCAGCATGCTCAGGGCTCCTGCAAAAGTGGGTTCTGCAGAAAAGGCTGAGGTACCTTCACAGAGCCACGCAAAGAACCTCTCAGTGCTGGGCCCACGTTCTATTTTAAGATGCATGTAGCACTGCCTGCAAGGGCAGAAACTGCTGCACACACAGCAAGGTAAAAAGAAGACTGAAAAAGAAAACCTGACTCTGGTTTAAACCATGAGTTTGCATTTTTGAGAGTTGAAAATCTGCAATTCAGAGCAACCAAATTTTTTTTTTACTCCTGAAATTAATGATTTTTTTCTTAAACAACTTTCTTTACACTTTCTTCTTACTCCACAATGAGAGGGAATTACTAAAAGACAAGACTGGCATGGGAGGAACAGGTACTAAACAACTTAAAAACAAGGGGAAAAGTAAAAGCCCTTTTCAGTTCTGTAGGCAATAAAAGTCTTCAATCTCTTTTAAAGACAGACAAATGCTTTGACAGTCATTTTAAAGCCTGGGAGGAGGAAGGGATGTACCCAGGGACCCTAACTGAGGCAGGCACCAGAAAGCAGAGACCAGGTTTACAGGCCTGAATTCTAGCTGGCCAACCTGAATGTGAAACCATGGGAACTGCAAGCCAAAACCAATCATGAAAAGGAAAAAAAAAAGGTCCACCAGGAAAAAGCTCTGCAAAATTCTTTACATATCATAGAATCATAGAATCAGAACTATCTACCTTCTAATACAAACCACTGCAGATGAAGCAACGCCAACCTCCTCATCCACAGGTGCATTTTAAAATAAGCTGATTTTGTCAGGATTTCAGCCAGCACCTGAGTGTACTGTAGGTTCACTGAAAACATTTTTAATAACTATCTCATATTGCAGTGAAAATCTCCTATAGCTTCTCAACGATCACAAAGAGTGTTACAGTATTTTTTTATCTAATGGGATAACTCTTGTTGGCAGAGGCAACACCCCCGGAAAGGTGAGATTTCTTTTTTGTTGCCAAATTGAGTCAAAACTCAAGCCGTGACTCTGAGCCCTTTGGACACCAGAGGCCATGACCCTGGGCTTATGAGCCTGAGTTACATGTATGCCGTGGGGGCGTTCAGATATGGAGGAGCTAGCTTTCAGATGCCTAGCCACAGCTTTAAGAAATACAGGCCAGTTAATTTACCCCATTTACTACCCTAGTCTAATAGGAGTAGATCCACCCCTAATCTGAATAGCCCAATCTCAGTTACCAAGATTGAATGATTGGAGTAATTGGTCTTACTTAGCATTTGCCTTAAATGATCTGGCAATGTGATTCAGGTAAGATTTCAAACAGTCTCTGTGCGTTTGATCTCAAATTAGCTTCAGGATTAACTCAAGCTTGGTTCAGACACAGCAAAAAAATCCCTCGAGTATATCCTGCTCCTTAACCATGCTCCAGTCCCTGATTCCACCGGCTTAATTAAACCTCATCTCAGCCTGGTAAATCTCTACTGCAAAGTTGTGCTAGGGATGGCTTGAACTGTAGGACAGTGCTGGGAAGCTGAGAGGAGCAGCAAGACAACACGTTCAGAAACTCCTGTGGCTGAAGAGTGGAGCAAGGAAGGAGAGAGACCTCTCTGCCTCCTTCTTTTAAGCGCTGTGATTTGATGGATGCTTTCTTGTCTGTCTGGTATACAAAGAAAAGTGCCTGTGAGCAATAAGATCAAGAGTCAACATGTCTTTTCAGCACAAGTGACACTAAATTAATTTATACAAGACACCAGCCAAAAAAACATTTCTACAAGCGAAAGCTCAAAGCAAACCTAAACCTTTAAGGAACTTTCTTTCTGCTTTCTGTTTGCTTCACAGGACTGCTTCAGACAGAAAAGCTTCTAACATTTTGAAGGTGCACAACAGAAGACAAACCATGTCTTTTAACATAAAAAGCCCTGTTTTGTTATAAGTATTTTCTTTTAACAGCTCTGTTCCTTTGTGTGCTCCTTTCCCAGGTACAGTACAGGTGCTTTAGGGCAACTCTAAAGAGAATTTCCAACAGTGACTGTTGAAATAACTACCACGTGAGGAGTGCTTAGCACATCCATTCTCTAAAAAACGTGCCAGCTAATCTGTCCTAATAGACAGATGCCTGTTAGGATATTTCACGTTACTTCTCTAGCATATAATAAACTCTCTCAGGCAGCTTATTTACAACCCGAGGTAAGAATATACTTTTGAAAATTGTTTTCTAAAGGTATTCTGGCTCCCATTACTCTGTTCATGTTTAGGCTTTGTGGTGTTAATTCCCGTTTTTAAAAGTGAGGGAGGTATCTAAGCTCACGTGTTTAAAAGTACAGAGGTGTGAATACCTGCAAATGTGCGGCCAGAATCCGTACCTGTAATTTGCAGCTCTCTTTCTATCATTTACCCTTTGCTACTGTTGAAAGGAGCAGTGCATAAACGCTTTGAAAAAGCTGGTCCTAAGTAGTAAAATCACTTTAGAAGGTGAGTTTGAGGTTCTTAATGCCCTTAGAAATGCTCCACTTTTTTTTTTTTTTTTACCTTAGGTCTACAGAAGTGTTTGTATATCACCTAAACCCACAAAGCCTGATTTTGATTAAGTTGTGGATACTACTGCTAGATTATTATTGTAAGATAGCATCATGGGAAAACTTCAGTTATAACTTAATTAGTTTGAACACTATCATTACTTTTGAATGGAAGCGTTTTATCCAAGCAAAGGATCACCCCTGAATGGCTTTATTTGTTCTAGGGTTCACCTAAGGTATGCAGTCAAAGTTACTGTATTAACACTTAGGTTATACTGCTGCCTACAGGTCCATATTTTAAATTAGGGTGTTATGCTTACTTATGTTTAAACAAGGCTCCTGTCACAAAGCTTAGAAAACGAGCAAGATAAGAAAGGTCTGGGAGAACGTGAACCCATTTTAACTTCTCATGGTTATGTTTGTGTATGTAACTGAATAGAATTACAGACTTATAGAATGGCCTAGGCTGGAAGGGACCTTAGAGATCATTTAATCCAACCTCCCTGTCATGGGCAGGGATGCCACCTCTCGACTAGATCAGGCAATTTCTTCTACTTTCCTGAATATAGAGTCAGTCATGAAATCATAAAATGGTTTGGGTTGGAAGGGGCCTTAAAGATCGTCTAGCCAAAGCCACTGCAGAGGGGCTGGCTTTGCAGTAGAGCTGCATGTGGGAAAGCAATGTGAAGGGAAGAAAGGGATGACGGTGGAGCCTCTGTCAGTGGTGCTGTGGAGGAAGGCACAGCCATACTTTAGATGGCAGCCCTCCACCCGACAAGCAGCCAGGCATCCATTGATCTTTGCTATGGTGTTTGTCACAAGCTGTCACTTCTACTTGAGCAACAGCAAATTTGCTAAAGCAAAGAAAGATATATTTTGAAATACATACATGTGTAGGTTGTGCATAGAATATATGGACTATCTTTTCCCAATTTTTAGTTTACAGATCCCTTACAGGTAGCCTATGAATCCCAAGGGCTTCTCATGTTGCATCTCATTATTATATTGAAAAAAACCAAACCAGTGGCACATGCCATGCACTTTATCAAAATAGAAACAGCATTCTTGCAGAAGCTGGAGTGCAGAGGGGTTGCCTTCCTCTCCAGTTAATGCACACAGTTTTTCTTTGGGTAACTCATTCTAATCATTACTTCTTAAGAGAAGAGATTTCAAATTAGTGCCTATAGAAGAGCCAGGTGCTTCTGCAGGCATTTCCTCTCCTTACAGAACTCACTGACTTTGTCAATCTAGAATGCTGTTAATTTCAGCTAAAGCTAACAGCAGCTGAAACCGTGTTCCCCCATGCGCCACAAGCCATTTTTTTGCAAAAGGAGATTCCTTTATTTGAACAATTAGCAAACTGCCATCCCCTGATATCATGCAAATGAATAGAAATGTTAGCATTTAGCACTCAACATCCTGGAGACTGGATAAGTTTTTAGTCATCTCTAATTAAAGTTGTCTGAAGCCAGGCAGCCCCCAGCGACTGCCACAATACAGTCTCCTACGTAATCATTGCTCAATTTGTTGCAATATATCATCAGGATTACTGAATTATTAGTTATAATTACAACTGCAGAGTCAATAGCAGTGTCACAGCAAGGCTAAGTAAACACTACAAAACTATGAGGGATGGGAATGCCTTTGTAACAGCTACATCGTATCAGTAACACAGGGACCAGCCACCAAAACAGCTAGGCACAACAATAAATTCATACTTAGGGAATGTGAAGTTGGATATTTTTCACTTAATGGACTGCAGTCATCTTAGCGACATCCCCTGCAAGCTCCTTTCTGGTTACTGCCCATCAGCTGCGAAGCATGTGTGTTAGGTGGTTTAAATGAGGTAAAACCCATGCAGCCCGTCAGACTAATTTTTACAGCCGCCACTGTCAAACCATTCGCACAGTCCATCCCCAACAATGCACCTGCCAAATGTCTACAAAAGGAACCTCCCAAAGGTCTGCAGACCACTTTTTTTTGGCACTTCCATCACCCCCAGTCCCATTTTCAGAAATGGTTTGAGGGGTCAGGAGCCCACCTCTCCCCACCTGTCAGACAGACACCGATGCTTCAATCTCCAAGAGCCACCTCCTCAAGCAGCATTTAGACATTTGATTTCTGTATGGCTGGCAATTTGTGAGCTCTTGGAGAATTCACCACTTATATATTTCTGAGAATGGCAACACAAGGTCCTCCATGAAAGAAAAGTTTCATAGAAGTGCCTACTGCTTTTTAATGTAAAGAAGAACATAATATTTGCCTTTGATATTTTTACTAACAGGAGAGACACTTTCCAAAACTATTCACAATTTTGAAACATGTCTTAATTTAAAAAAATAAATAAATTTGCCAGATTGAGTCTAAGACTTCCAGGAAATCCAGAGGAAAAAAAAAACATTTCTGATTTTTGGGTTTTACTCTAAGTCCAAGGTGTGGAATATTGTGTCCAGTTCTGGGCCCCTCAGTTCAAGAAGGACAGGGAACTGCTGGAGGGAGTTCAGCGCAGAGCAACTAAGATGATTAAGGGAGTGGAGCATCTCCCTTATGAGGAAAGGCTGAGGGAGCTGGGTCTCTTTAGTTTGGAGAAGAGGAGACTGAGGGGTGACTTTATTAGTGTTTATAAATATATAAAGGGGGAGTGTCACGAGGATGGAGCCAGGCTCTTCTTGGTGGCAAACAATGATAGGACAAGGGGTAATGAAATCAAGCTGGAACACAAGAGGTTCGACTTAAATTTGAGAAGAAACTTCTTCTCAGTGAGGGTGCCAGAGCCCTGGCACAGGCTGCCCAGGGAGGTTGTGGAGTCTCCTTCTCTGGAGACTTTCAAAACCCGCCTGGACATGTTCCTGTGTGACCTACTGTAGGTGATCCTGCTCTGGCAGGGGGATTGACTAGATGATCTTCTGAGGTCCCTTCCAATCCCTGGCATACTGTGATACTGTGATACTGTGTGTTGGAAAATGGCCTGAGAGTTCAGTGAGTGGACCTCTAAAGTTCAAAATACACTGCAAGAACCAAAGTCTAATTAGGAGAGTTTAGCTTACCTACCTAATCTCGAACCACGGCCTCAAAGGTAACATTGCACTCATTTAACAAAACAAGAGTTCAAACCAAAAAAAGTTTAACTCTACATCAGAGAAATTTCTAGAAACCGCAGACTTAACGATCAATCTTCCCAAAAACTACACAGGTTTCAAATGAAACAGGCACAGAGGCTTTCTTTGGCACACCCTGACCCTGTTCATCCGGGTGTGGGTTTCAACTAAGTCACTCTTGTGCAGCAATTTGAAGTCAACATTTATAAACTTTTTTTTTGTTAGGTGTTTTTTTGTTATTATTATTTGTTTCTGTTTAAAAAAAAACCAAACCAGCCACAGCGGTCACATTGCTGGAACCATCAAGGCTGGCTACAACGGCAACCCAGAGCCAACGAGCTGAGTTGCAGCTCCGGCCGCACATGTGCTTGGGATCTGCTCTGACAGCCCGTAGCCTGCCCCAGTGGAAAGAAGAAGTATGTCGAAGCTCAAGCTACAGTAAAAGTGAGAGGTGACTTCTCAGAAAAAAAAAAACACCAAAACCTGTAGCTGTAGCCCTAGACCGTTTTCTTGAAATCTGGCACAGTGATTTGTGGGAGAGAAGGTCTCCATTAGAGCTGGCTGGGTGACAGTGGAGTAAGTCCATGCCAGGGCTGTGTAGGTTTTCCATTTTTTTCATATGGTCTTGAAATGAAAACAAAAACTTTTCAACTGGGAGGGTGTGGAATGGTGTTGAAACATCTATTTCTGAGTTAGAGAGATCAAGTTTTCAATCAGGCTTTCAGACCAGACATAGCCAGAGCCCTCAGCCTGGGTTGCAGAAAGTTCCCCATTCATCAACACCAGCACCTCTGCAAGATGTTTTGGCATCCAAGTAGCAGCATATTTTAGTTAAAATACATTTCATCAAACATGTTCTGACCAATTCCAATCTTGAGATGTCATGGTGTCACCAGTTTGTGGAAAGATCAGTATTTTAAAAAGCCTCGTAAAAATAGAGGACTGGAAAAGACGCTGAAGAACAGCCAGTCACTCAAAAGACATTTGTCAGCAAAATTAAATGTAAGCTCAGGCATATTCTGTTTCATCACATACTGTTCCTTTTAGGGGTGAGGCACTTACAGTCATTTCTCTATTTTGGAATGAGACTGCAAGACAACCAGTTTATCTTTATCTTGGCAAAAGAATGTTACGGTAATGTCCATCAAGATGAAAGTGGCACGAAAGAGAATACTTTACAGTTTGAATAGCCACTCTGTTCTTCAGCTGTGTGTAAACTATTCTTCTCACATGATGCAATAAAATGTCAGTGTCTTGGCACAAGGGTTCCCAGTAATCTGCAAAACACAAACCCATGTACTTTATACATACACACACATATTTAGTATATAGTACCTTTACATATATATATATATGTGCATTTATGTCTATATACACACACATACACAAACACAAACCACATCTAGAGTTCCATTAAAATATTTCTCCTGCCTCCTCAATAACCACAGTTACAGTAATCAGTTTCCCTAGAAGGAACAGAGTGGGGCTAAGGTAAGCAGTCTCTGATCATCAGTGTTTGTAAAAAGTGATTTTATGCCTTGTTTGCACTAGAGATGACTATCAAGCTAGAATTTTTCCTCATAAGAATTTTTACAGGAGAAAAAGTGTTTGCAAGGTTGAAACATTCTCCCAAAGGAAGGTTCGTGGAATAAGTGGGAGCTTATTTATCTTTTTCAAGATTTTTGCAAGTTGGAAAATAGAGAGAAAATTATAAAACTCACTCCTCATAGCATTGTATTATCAGATACACAAGTGAGTCTGTATTGTGTTCTTTCTACTGAGTTAAAATAATAAAAAAAAATCAGAGAAAACACAGTGTAAAAGTTAATCTCCTTTTCAGGGAAAACATTAACATTTTTCATTGTAAGAGTCTGACCATCTTTTCATCAGGAAGATGAACACTTTCTATCAACTTCGAAAAAAATATTTTAGAAACACCTTCCGTTCCATGAGAGTTCATAGTTTGGTTTTTCTTCATAAAATGTTTTTATTGAAGAAAATTTCAGCCAATTCTAGTCTGTATTTTGGATTCTCTCAAAATTAAAATCCAAAACTTCAAAGCGAGCCATCTCTCCAACATTACTTTTGTAGGATTTTGATCAAAGCCATGGAAATTCCTGGTTCCACCCCGGAATAATGAACCAGTCCAGGTTTCATTTGAAATCCAGCTCTGAGGAGCTGACTTACCTATCTGGTTTGCAAGAATCCCGCTGTCTTCACCTGACCCGAGAGCATCCCCTCGTTGCAAAGCTCTCCTCCAACTGGAACGTGTCCATGCAACACAATCTCCATCCCCTCTATGTGGGGGGGCACCAATGTTTCGCTGTCAACCTCCAGTTTACCAACCTTCTCCAAGTTCAGAAAGATCCTTCTGTCTGTGTCTTGAAGATCAAGGATTTTCGCAATTCCCTAGCTAGCTGTGTTTTTCTAAAGAGACCCTCCCACCACTCTTTTATCCTCTGAAGGCAGGCCAATTTTCAACTGCAGCCTGATGGTTGCCTGGGTTAACCTCTGCCTTGTTTCATGAGGCTTAGAAACCCCAATACACCTTTCAGACAGCATGTCTGATCACACTCCTCTGGCAGATAAGCAGAAAATTAGAATGAGCTTCTCCGGGTAAGTGCCAGCATGAAGCTCCTGTCATCTTCCAGGGGGGAATGCCCGGCAGGCGGGCGAGTGGGCAGGTTGGGAGATCAGTTACGTGGGGACACAGAAAAGGCAGCTCTGGAACAACACCATAACAACACGGCTTCAACGCATCTGCAAGGCAAGGCATCTGCATAAACACAGAATTTCCTTCTACAGGGACTTTGAGACAAACCACCTGAGAGCGCTTTTTAGCCCTTAAATATTGTACATCAGATATTTAGGTGGCTGTTCAAAATGAAGACATCTCTACTTTGTTCTACATAATTTATATTGAAGTATTCTAGATTGGAACCTTCACTTTTCAGTTTAAGAGCTTTTGCCCTGTTACTTGCAGGACCCTTTCCCATTATGCTGGTAGCCTCTTTCTCCTCTGTCACAAACAGTGACCATATGCCAGAGCCCTGTGTAATAACCCAGGCAACAAGACATGATTTGCTTCAATTTTTTTTTAGTTTCCATCCTTCATGTTTGTCCAGATCCAAATGTAAACTTCAGGTCTCGTGGCTGGTCAGACTGCAGTCAACAGCTAAATTGTCCTTTGAGTGAGGGGTGGTCATTCAGAGCAGCCCTCTGGGCTCCTCCAGCTGACTCTGGAGATCTAAATCAGTCCTCTGGACACCCAGCATTCCTGAGGCAGAAAGTATCCTTCCCAAACCTGCCTGTGTCCCTAATGAGTGGAATTAAAACAAAGACAAAAAAACCCCCCTTTTACTTCAGTGTTTGAAGTGATTTCTTGTTTAATTTGAAAAACAGCTCTGCCTGCAGATGGCTTTACACCTGAGGAGGGTTGTTCCTTGCCTGGTGCGAGACCTCACAAAGGTCTTTTCAAAGCAGCAGCTCTTACTCTACTTCCCAGCATCTAGTTGCCTGATGGCTTGACAGGTGAGGGCACCCGAAACCCCTCACCATTCAGAAAGGTGGGTGCAGCCTTGCTGCAGACAGCTGAGGAGGAGGAGGTGTGCCCCTCGTTCCCAACTTGAAACGCACTGACGTGCTTTCTCACCCACACTGATTTGTTGATATCTCCTTATGGTGCAAGAAATGGGACTACAGACCTTGAGGCAACAATGTCAAAACCTGACGTGCCCCCCGCTGCCAATGCAGCCAAATCTGCCTGGAGTGTGCTGCAACAGATTTGAAAAGGAGGGAAGCCAGACAGAGGAATTGTGAGATGGTGAGGAAGAAGCACAGGAAAGACCTGGAGCCTTAGAATCCTTCTCTGATTCAAAATCTTAAATTTTCTGTCATACATACTGCTTCCACAAAACAATATTCTCCTGGTAACATAGCAGGTATACCTGTGTTCTCACCTTACAGGAACGGCAATCAAATCAGAATCCAAATTTAAGAGCTTTAAAAGCTAAAGTAATAACACTGCTAGATACACAGTCTTATTTTTCTTCATTCATTTTGGGGTCACGCACACATGAAACTTCCTTTTCTGTAACTCCTTTCACAGTCTCCAACAGTGACCTCCCCCAGACAGTCTCAGCAACAACGTCCTCGCTTGTCACTCCTTGGAGCGGGTGCATAAAACAGGAACTTTGTCTCTTAATTCATCGTTTTTTCCATCACTCTGAAAATACATTGCACCTTCCAAAGAAGGGACATTCCTTAACAAGCGATTTTACGATTTGCTTAAGTATTCCACGGATAACAAACGATAGTCCTTCTTACCTGTCTTATTTCACAGACTTTTTCAAACTATTTCAATGGAAGTTTTGCCCCAGAACAACTGTTAAGTCCAAACCTCAGTGTTATGCAGCAAAGCTCACTAGAAGACAGAAAAGAAGACATCAAGGTTACAGCTGGTTTGCACACTCAGCACATTTTTCAACTAAGTTCTACTTCATCCAAGAATACAACGCTTTTTGTTCTGAGGTACTACTACTACTACTCCTCCTCAAAAAAATATTCCCCAATGTCACAGAGAGATTATGTTTTTCAAATATTAATTCACAGCATTTATTTTAAGGGCATGTTTATAGAGCACGGAAGGAAGTTCAGATAAAGTTGCTGCATTGTGGCAATATACGAAATGAATTGTTTCAATAGGGAAGAAGTTTAAGATAATCTCTCAGCTCTGTTTCCTTTACTGGTGAAACCCCTTTGGTCACCCTGTGAAAGCAATACTGGCCACTTTTGTTTATTTTTCTTCAATAGAAGTTTTTTAACCCTGAACATAAAATTGAGAATGAAGCAGCTAGTCCAAGGGGCATCATGCTGTGCCAACACACATCCTTTTCCAACCACAGATGCTTCAGTAAGCAAGTGAAGTGATGATTTTTGCCTTTCTCCTTGAATTTCTGTGCTCCATTTGCTGTAGCCACCATCTGCAAAGCACAGCTTGGCATTGCCATGTACCAACTCCAGATATGCTAGGGAGCTGCATAAAAAGAGGATTTAACCGTAGCTAAGTGGAAAAATTGTAAAGCTGCTGGAAACAGGACAGGCTCTGACAAGCAGAGGGGAACTCCTCACAGCTGTCTTACTGTCGGGCAGAAAACTAGACGTGGAGACATTATGTAGCACAACTACAATACTACTTTCTCTAACTGTAACAGAAAGCTTAGGATTTTAGTGGTGAAGTCTGAGTGAAGGTCTGAAATCCAGAGGCTGCTCTCAACCAATATTTCTGTGGTCCTGTGGTCTCACACAGATAAGAAGAGATTTCCCATTCCTGGCTGACTGCCAAAGTTGTCCTTTCCCTCCAGCAGAGAGGGCTAGACAATTAGATATATAGTTACTCAGGATTTATTTTTTTCTAATACTTGAAGTTGGAAATACGAGGGGGACCAGACAGAAAAAATCAAGTTTCTACTGCTCCCCCATCTAACAGACCAGACACCAGGGACTTTTTCCAGCAATGTTGTGTATGTTTTTCTAGATCGTACCTCTCTCCAGTCCAAGACAGAGGCTTAGATCAAAGGTCCCCATGTGCCATACAAGTGCTCTACAAAGCAGGGCTGATGAGTCCGAGAGCAGGGCTTGCTAATGCGGCTGCCCTGCATCTGGGGTCTGAGGTGGTGCTTCACTCTGCCAGGGAGGTATGTCAGCAGGCTTGGAGCTCATCCAGGTGCCTCTAGGACAAGGTTTGATGCAGACGTGTCACCAAAATGCCCTACATCCACCTCTACAGACAGGCTCTAGCAGCATGTGTCCCACCACTCGGCAGGTACAACGAGTCACCCTCTGACCCTCTCTGCGAGAGACCCCTGCCTAGCCTAAGGGCTTCCACAGAATCACACAGAATCACAGTACTGTTGAGGCTGGAAAAGACCTCTGAAATCATCAAGTCCAGCCTGTGACCCAGCACCACCACATTCGCTAGACCACGGCAATACATGCCACATCCAGTCTCTCCTTAAACACCTCCAGGAACGGTGACTCCACCACTTCCCTGGGCAGTGCATCCCAGTGCCTGCGCACCCTCTCTGTGAGGAAGGGCTTCCTGAGATCCCACCTGAACCTCCCCGATGCAGTTTCAGGCCGTGCCCTCTCATTCTGTCACTAGTTGCCCGAGAGAAGAGCCCTTAGGCCAGGTGGGGGTCAAAACCTTTCCACAGAGACTATTTCTCTCAGACATAGCAAAGCATTGTTAACTCGGTTGCAGGTAGACAAACCTGACCAGAAGGTTTTTCTGCCAGCTTGCCTGTATCCGGCAGCCTCTGCCAGACCACTCACCACGACACCCACCAGCCACAAAGTGTCATGATGCGCTTCGCAATAAGAGTCGTTACAACACAGATCACAGATTATATCCATCAGACATCACAGATTACATCCATCAGACTCTCAAGGAATCCTTGCGGACTTCTGTAGTGTCTGAAAGATTTACAGTAAAACTGAGCAGTAAACAAAAAATAAATTAAAAAACCCAGCTCCATTTCCCAGTATTGAAGGGAGAACGTACCAAGAGCACAGGAGCAAGCCATGCTGACTGTGAGGAAACAGGCTTGTTTCTGCAATGCCTGTAAATCAAGTGCCTAACTTTGATCGTTCATGAATGAAAGCATTTGCTGGTAGCTTCTTTTTATGCTGCTTCTGGAAATTCTGCATGTTTGAAAGCTTGGTGAGCTGGCCTAATGCATTTATGAATGTTGACATTTAGTTCACAGTTACTGCTGAGATATAAACGCAAGATTTTTATTATTTTTTTTCTCAAGACTAGACATGTCCATCTCTGCAATTTAATTTATTGCAATGCAAATAAAAATATTTTGATGTTAACATAGAACAATTAGGTGCACTCCTTTGCTGAATGAAAGGCCAATTTACGTCTCCAATCCTAAGAGCGGCCGTTCTGTGGTACCTGTCTTCGGAATACTGAAGCGTGAAAGAAGACACCTCAGTTGTGCTAGCCTGCACAAAAAGGCAGCTGTCAGGGACATACAGTATCTATGCTTAGTTCATTCCTTAGCACACTTCTATTTCCAGGAGTGCTATGAGAAGAAAGTGAAGCAGACAAGCCACTGGATACTTTTGCAAAGGTACAACTTTTACAACTTGTTAAAATCATCTGAGCGATAGGTGGGCGGGGCACCTTAATAATTTGCTTTTCTCCTTTATCACAGAAATAAAATATCTAAAATATCTGAGGGTGTTGGAAGAGAGGTCGCTGTTATTGCATTCCTTTGCAGGCGGCGTTGCTTTTGCAGGGACACCTGTCTGCATGAAACTCTGTAAACGCTTTTTAACAGGTCCCCAGGTAGCAGAAAGAACACAGCTGCTAAAGAGTGTTAATGGCAGGACAGCTGCTTGGCTGGCAGAATTGGAACCAGCGTGGTGCCTGTGCTGGGACTGTAAACAGGAATGAATTTTCTTAAAAGCTTTATAAGTAAAAATGTTTATTTTTGGAATATTAGCAAAATAAAAGGAGTTACAATGTTCCTTTAATTTTAAGTCAAAACGTAATGACATGCAGCTTTTAAGAAGGTTTATTTTATAGCAAAATCTCAAATTGAAACAAGGTGGCTTAGAAACAACTTCAGAAATACCAGGGATTTCTTTGAGATGTATGTATAAAACACACTTGGGCATTTTTTGCCCTTAATGTGTAGTAAAATTGGTCATGAAATCCTTCTTTCCATAAACCACACATTAGGTATTAGGGAACACTTTTCTGGCTGCCAACCCTGCCATTGATGGCAAATGCTTGGTGCGTGGCGAATGAAGGAATTGCAAGTACAAGAAACACGCTAAAAGTGTGAAATAGAGATCTTATGTTCCAAGGACAGGCACCAAAATGAAGACACCTGATTCCTAGCCTTCACTCCACCACAGGCTTCCTCCCTGAGTCAGAGTGAGTCAGCCAGTACCAAGAAAGTGCTCTCTTTGGTGGACACAGCCCTGGCACAGGCTCAGATCTGGAATTTTGAACCCAGCTGAACACTAACACCAGATAGGTTGCAAACAATCAGCACGCTTTTGGGACTGTTGGTAAAGTATCATAGAATCGTTTTGGCTGAAAAATCTTTAAGATCATCAAGCCCAACCACAAACCTAACACTGCCAAGCCCACCACTAAACCATATCCCTAAGCACCTAAAGAACCAGACTCTCTTTGGAAAGTTCACCTCAGGCTAGCAGAACACAACCCCCTTGCTATTCCCCTCGCAGCGCAGAGCTCCAGCCTGGATGGCGTGAGTGATGCTCTCCTTGTCCTCCTGAAATTCCATCACTACCTTTCCGGGATCGACAGAGACCTTTTAAGATCTACCTAGACCTCGTTGTTTTTCTCAAAGTCTCTCAGAAGCATTTTCCACCATCCCTACTACTCCACCGTGAACCAGCCATTGCATTTTATCTCAGGATGAAAACAGCGGGGACTGTTACCTGTCCATGGCTCTTCACAGCTTTTCATCCTGAGCCTGAAGCTGGGCTCAGTTTGAAGTTATTAATTGCCTTTTTCACAGCTGGCACCAGCAGCCTCGCATGTTGACTCAAAGTGCACTGTGATAATTAGGCAGGGTGAGGAATCTTTGTTACGTTTTGTTCTTTGGCAGTATTTTGCCTTTGATCCTCTCTGCTCTCCTTTCCAGGAGAGTCACAGCATTCCAGCAGGAGCCGAGGGTGGGCCTTTCATCGACCTGGGGGGAAAACTTCGTTCTGTATCCCACAGCACTGCAATTTCAGCCTTAAGCTTCCCTCTGGGACAATCGCTGTGCCCGAGCTGAAGCGCCTCTGAGGTGCCTATAGCAGGAAAAGCACGTACGATGCATCTTCCCCCCAAGCAGATTAAATCAACACATTTAAGAAAGAAGCAGGAACCAAGTTCAGTAATAAAATAAATAAATAAGCAGGTCTCTACTAATGCCTTTTCTACATGGATTTGATTGAAACCTCGTGTTTTGCTCTGCGGGTTAGGAAGGCCGGTGGCACAATAAATGTGATATCCTGCAGAAATATACAGCTACTTCTCACTCGGGCTCCAAAGCTGCCCATATCCAGAGTTATGCAGGGAGTTAACTGACTTATTCTGCTGATTTGTATTGGCAAATTGTAAACCACTTAAAAGACGATGTACAAATATTATATAAACTACAGAATACGTCCTACAGCATCTACACTTTTATGAAGTAGTTGTTTACCCGAAATATTCATTCTTGGGCTTTTGTCACTTACCACTTCTCTTAGATCTGGCCTTTCTGTTTGTCACACCCTATCCCTCTCTAGACACAAGCTGGCATGAAACACAGAGAGACTGTGAGCAGGTCTGAATCTCATGAATAATGTCCCTGCCATGTTGGGCTTTCGGCAACAAAGCAATACAAGTTAAAGAAAAGTATCTGCCCCGCGAGGCCTGTTCGGTGTGAGTTTTGCAACATTGATAGAGTAAATGAATGAGAGAAGCCTTTGTGTAGCGATTGGCTTTTTCCACCCTGGGAGGGAAACAGACTTTTATGGTGAATAGGAAATAAAATATAATGATATGTTTGCCTGTTACACTGTGGTGTACGTTGGTCTAAGCCTCGGAGCTGATTTGGTACAAGAAATTGGGCATGAATAAGATCCCCTCAAGACAGGTATGTAACTACGCCCATGACACTGAGTTAATGTCAATGTGTATGTACGTGAAGAAATGGACAATTGTATGATGTGCCGTACGTAGAGTAACTCTTTAAAGCTGCTTTTCCAAAGCCATTATCCTCACAATCTCTTGTCCTTCCAGACTGGGGAGACTGTGAATATGATGGCCTGTTAGCAGGTTTTGCTTGCTACTGCAGCTGTTTTGATTGTGCTTTTTGATGGAGCTTGTGCAGATAATCTTCGATTTCTTCTGGGGAAACGTGCAAAAAAATTTCCAGGATGAGATTTCACATGACTGCTGGGAGGCTGACGCTGGTGCCAGAGCTGATATCTGGCTGCTCCGTCTCTCATCTGATGGCTAGCATGCTGCTGTTCTAACCCTAGGGGTAGTTCAAAAGAGTAACCCTGTTTAGGGGTGATAGAGCTCCCTTTCACACAAAACAGGCTGTGCTGTGGCACTTTCTGCTCTCTCACACCCATCTGCCTTCCCCTACTTCCCACTTCCACACCATGTTCCTGGCTGCAGCCAGGCTGAAATTCAGAGGCAGGGATGCAAAGGAGCAACTCATAGGATTTTGTTAAACAGCCACAGCAAGAGGCACACAGGTGAGAACAAAAATCCCTTTTTTCTCCTCAGTGCCTAAGGGTTATTCAGGATACACAGTCCACAGGGTGGGTTTATGGTGGATTGGTTCAAAGACGTAGCCCAGTCCCAAGACTCAAAAAAGGTGATACAGTGCTGTGTCACGTAAATACTGGACTGTTCACAAGCTGTAGCAAGTCAGTTCCTTCCCGGTCTGCCACGGGTTAAGCTTCTGCAGGGATTTTTAAAATTGACATACCCATCTAAGTATGCTGCTTACAGAGCATCCCGCACAGGCAGGAAGCAGTCACGGGAGTGAGCCAGGCAATAAACTGGGCTAGGTAAGATCCACCTCCACTTTGGGATGATCACACACACAGTTTCCCAGTAAAGTTAAATACATTATCCCAAAGTATGCTTCAGTTGTGACTGAAATACCATATATCCTAGCTAACTGCACAACTCCGTGGCTTACCACTGTGAGCTTTTCTTGTGACATCTCCAAATTACTTCTATTCCACAGGTATCAAGAATGGTTGGACTGATCTCCATGCCTTCAGTGAGCGGTACTTAAATCATTCCATTTGCTACTGGGACTTCTATCCTTATGGTTTGAGGTATCCAGGAGGGTCTCTTTAGGCTTACATCAAACTCCTGTTGTGGGTAGCCAGATGGAATCAGGCATAGAATAAAAGGTTCATCTCTTTCATATCCTAATTTAAGCACTTAATGTTTACTGGACTTTGAGTGCTATAGGTACAAAACAGATAAGACAATTTGCTGGCAGGAATATAGCACACCTAGAAGCTCCAATGGAGGTGAAACTCTCTGAGATTATGCTGATCGGGAAAAGATTCCTTCTGAGAGGAAAAAAAGGTAAGCCAGAATATCATCTTGTTTCTGACCACAGTGGGTTCTGAAGCAGTTGCTAGATTTCTACAGTCGTTAATCAATCCAGACAAAAAGAAAAAAAGGTAAATCACATTACAAAACTATAAAGCCTGCTGTACTCCAGAGGAAGAATGAGAGGTGAGAGAAGGCAGTTCTTGAACAGAGAATACATATGGAAGAAAAAAAAATAAAATACCTATCTACAGCTGAACCTAGGCCTTACAGTGTTTGGGAAGGGAAAAAATGGATACTGCACAAGAGATTCATGCCTGGAGCAAGGAGCTCCAAGGCAGAACACTGGGTGCACAGAGACCTCGATGACTTACTTAGATTCATGCAACTAAGAAAACGGGGTGGATCTATCTGAGAAGATCAAGAGATGACAAGATTTGGGATAAAAGGCAGTAAGGTAATTGAAATTGGAACACAACAAGAGATGGCTCCTGTAACTCATGACATTGAGCCACCTAATGCTTACCGTGGTCATGCCCAACAAGACTGGGCAGAGGCAGCGCTTCATGTGACATCGTTTTCCTCCAACTGCATTGGCGTTGATTTCAGGACACAAGAGTTATGTCAAAATATGCTAGGGTTTAGGTTGCCTTGATCTACAATAGGTGTTAAGTTCAACAGAGGTGGCATTTTCTGACTATGGGAAAACCAGTGAAAGAACATGATTAGAGCCTTAGGGAAACTTTGGGGGGAAAAACAAACAAACAAACCAGAGATGCTGTGCTATAGCTATATCGACAATAACAAGAAAAAGTCTGTTTAAGGGAGGTAGAGCATTTATGAGAAAAAAGGCAACATGGTAAGGTATGCTTCAGCTGAGTTCTGCCTCTGATAGACAAAGGAGACATAAAAATAATGCTCAGAACAACAAAATACCTATCAGGAATTTTGTGGCTTGTTGGTCCAATGGAGCAGGGATGGTGTAAAATGTTTGAGTACTGTAGGAATTAAAGATATCTCAGAACTGTTTATATATCAGAACGCATTATATTTAAATCATCTCAGGAAGTTATTAGTTCAGGTTCTGACAGTAAAATACAGTCACAAGTGACAAATGACAGCCTGAGACATGGTGAGCTCTAGCAGTGAGAGAGGACAGAAGAAATTTTAAGCCATGGACTGAAAACGTTTGATATCTTTACTGACAGGAGTCTGTATTAACTTCAAATTGACTGTAAACTCTTCACTGTCTTTTCCAGAAAGACATTTTGAAAAGAAGTTCAATTGCATTTATTTTTTCCCAGCTACCAAATACATGATCCGCAAGGCAAATTTAAGTGAGGCTGATGGTGCGGGCATATGCATTTCAGCCTTCTAGGAAAGTCTGGGATAACAAACTAAATTTGGCAGGAGCCAATCTAATTTTAAAAGGCTTGTCTAGATGAAATACGGACCATGAAATATGTTCTTGCTGGAAGAACTGCTCAGGATGTGACCCCATGGAGAGAGTGCAACAGTCTGTGTTAGAGCTACTGAATTGTTGGGTTTTTAAGTGCTATTTCTTCATTGAAAAGAAATTATGGTACTGAGAACTGTGCCTTAAAGGCTTAAACTACTCAGACAGAGACTCCGGGGATGGGTTGAGACTCTGAAACCAGTGTCAGCATTAGGCACAGTCAGTTGGAAATGCACATGGGAAAAAGCAGTTCTTTTATAAATGTCTTCAGAGCAGCATGTGGTGCCTAAGACCGTGCTGCTTCCTTTCAAGCTGTGCTTTATCATCCTAAGGCGCGTGGTTCCCCACCAACCACAGCAGTAGTAAGCAGTGAGTCTGCAATCACAAATTAGTTTAAACCTTGAGCATTAATATTTTTACTACTGTCCTGGTCTATATTTTCGGTCCTATACTCTGTAGGCCAAAGTCTATCGACGAGATGCTGCTGTCCAGGATCTCACTGCTTGCCCACAGCATGTCCTTGAGCAAGTCCTTTCTCCTTTGGCATACCTCAGGTTCAACGTCTGGAAAACTGAGAAAATTCTTCGAGCTCCACAGAGATGCCACATGAAGCTACTAATATCTACCAAGGACTTTGCTTTTTCCAGGTGTGAAGTTCATTAAATGCAAAAAGTGGTTGACTATAATAAGTTTTGGATCAGGATTTAGGAAAAAACCCACCTCTATTACCACTGACTGAGTACTGAAATGTAAGTTTTTGAAACAGCTCTCTAATGCGTCACTGTTCTAAGCTTTCTTAGTCAGGAAAGACCCACTTGTCAAAAATAAATAAGTTTTTCTTCTTTCAGGAAACAATCACTTTGGATAAAATTCACCACTTGAAAAATATTAATAAAAAATTTTCCAGAGCAAAAAAAATTTTGTTTGTATTTAAGAAAAAGTTCATGCAGTCACCAATTTTAGTTCAAAATTACTTGTTTTGGAAAATCTTCCTAGCTACCTGGTAGTTACAGTGAAAAAGTAAGTCCACAGTCTAAGGGAAAAATTTCCAGCTGATTGTAATTGGGATGAAAGCCACGATTTCAAAACAAAACTATGGGAGATGAAAGGTTTTTCTTGTCCAGTCCTAACCCTGGTAATATCCAGCACCCTGCAGCACAAGCACAGGAGCACCCCTTTTGACTCTCAGCCTGCTATGCTGAGAAAGCGCAGGAATATTCATGCTGGGAAACTGAAGATGTGTGTGGAGCACCTCTGGCATGGTAGAGATAAGCTGGGGTAAGTTTATTCTCATAAAGTATCTGCTTGTGAGGTAAGGAAAAAGAAGGAAAACAGAAGATTTTGAAATCATGAAGCCCTAACTGCTTTCTGAATTGATTCCTTTTTTTTAAGAGTTTGAATGGGACAAAGGAAGGAAAGTTACATATCGCTGTGGGTAACAAAGCCAGCAGGAAATAACGGCTTAGCAGTCAAAAGAATACACACGATAACGCTTACCCAAGTTCACACACAAGAACAATATTTATCTCCTCTTCCCACCACTATCAGAAAAATATAGGGTCCAATAAAGAGTGTCTACATGACCGAAGTGCTCAGATAGGAAGGGGTTAGAAAAAGTAAGGCAGGAAATAAAAAATCACAAGGAGCAGAGGCAGAGGAGTGTAACACCATGATTGAGGAAGAACAGAAAGTGAATTTGAGATGGAAAATAAAGGGAGATCTACCTTGTGAGACTCAGGTAGAGAGGGGTAGAAGCCTCAACATGGAAATCTACATTTCAGAGGCCAACACAGGACTACAGGCTCCACTCAGCAGTTTTAAAGGCAGAGGTTAGGCTACACGCGTGGTGTTGGAGGGCAGCCCCTCTGTATCGAAGTACAGGCAGTGTCTGCTCCCCAGTTTCACCAAGAAGACGGTCTCCTGTGTTGCTCTTCCAAGGTACTTCTGTGCTTCCAAATTATGGTGTGCTCTTAGTTAGATTTGACTTTAGATGAGCTTTATATTCTCACCATATGGAAAATATATCGCAGATGAAGATTTCAAACAGTTTCAAAGTTTAAAAGTGTTTAGGGGCAAGGATCTGGTTTGGACCAGTGTATACTAAATGAATATGATCCATGGGTTACAGAGAAGGAGTGGCCTGCTTGAGTCTTCATACCATAGACTGTCTGAAACCCTAATTACTCTTTTCCAAATAAAAAAATCTACTTATCATATTTCTATTGTGTCAGCTACTGTAGCTTTGCAATTAGGTTTCAGTCTCTTTCTCTTTAAAAATTATTATTCCTGCACATCCTGGCTTTGACTGGATGAAGAAATGCTGAAATAGCATGAAAAAGTACTTCTTTCAAAATGTCTCCAACCCAGCCAAAAGCTGTCTGTATGAGAAATCTTGCAGAAAAATCTGTTCTCATCATATTTCCAGCTGGGCTACATCCAGTTTCAAAAGTACTGGCTGATGGTGTGAGAAAAGTGTCTGGATATAGACATTTATTGAACCTCTGAATTGTGAACACAACCAACACTGGAAACACCAGAGAGATGTGTTTAGAAGCCACGCTGAGGATGATAAAAGAGAGGTGAACAGGGATAGCTTCTTCTCCTGAGGAAAGGCCATCCAGTCCCACTGGTCCTGCTGCTTCTGCCATCACCACTTCACAGACCTTTCCCTGCACTTCCCAGCCTTGCTCATCCCTCACCTCCGCTCTTCTCTTGACTATCAAAGGTAGCAGCTCACAGCCTCAGCCTCCCCTGCCAGCCTTCCAGGTGTTCTATGCACCTTTCTTTTTTCTTCATGTTTTGAAAGAAATATCCACTAATGCCAGCAGAGATCACCTCTATGTTCTTCAAAATGCCTCCTAAAGCTCTGCTCTGCCATCACTCCCAGAAAAACCTGAGAAGAGGCTCCTGGGGTACCAATGTGCAGCCTAATGTACCCGCCAGTGCAGTCTAGAGTTTTCCCATGTTCCTTCATCTCCTGGTAAGTGCCTATTTGGCAAGCCTGAAGGAGGCTGTGTTTTCTTTCTTTGTTTATACAAACACTGAGGTTCTTATCTGTGGCTAGGACTCCTTGATCCTATCATCACATAAATAACAACAGGTAATGATTTAAAAGAAAAGCCAAGCTAAACGTAAGGCTCAGTTGTTTGAATTGCTTTCACACGGTGTCGAAAAAGTCATTATTTGATAGTAGCAGAAGTGATTGAACTGTGTTATTTTTTTTTTTTAAATTGCTGTGTTGTTCCTGGGTTTTTGTCAACAATCATTGTCAGTTTTAATTCTCCAAACAGGCAAAAACCTGGGTGGAAGTCCTGGCTCCAATGAAGCCAAGTGCCAGATTTCCATTGGCCTCAATGGGCCTGGAATTCACCCGGTCACAACCTAGAGGAAGAATATTTGTAGTAGCAAACCAAATAAATATATCCGTGTTTTTCTATGAAAAAATCATTTGAGAGCCTTTTTTCCTGGCAAGAGTCACACACAGCGATATAATATGAGATACGGCAGTATTTGGAACAGGAAATGACTGCGGACACATTGTCAGAGCAGTGCTGTGCTATGCCAATGGCTGTAGCAGAGAAAACTCCTAAGAACTTGCTAAAATACCCCAGGAAATGAAGTTTAAAAATAAAATAAAATTAAAAAATAGTAATAAAAAAACAGAAATAAAATAGAATGCAGAATGAAAATACCACTGCTGAAATTTCTGTGAGGTTGAGAGGAAGAAAAGGGATGGTAAACTGTATTGAAAGAAAAATAGTATTGCATTTTGGTTGCCAATAAGGTGTCAGATGCTTCCTTTTTCAAGAGAGAGAAAGCACCTTGACAAAGCTTTTCAAGAACTAGATTAGCAATACAGCAGCATACCTTAGGGAACTACACCATATCTTGATACGGAAATTGGATGTGGGATGGAATAGCTTTCTTAGACATCTCTATTGTGTTTGCGTGGCCAGGTTTTGGTAGCAGTGGGGGCTAAAGCGGTAGTTTCTGTGAGAAGCTGCCAAAAACCTTCCCCCAGGTCCAGCAGAGCCAATGCCAGCCGGGCCTCAAGATAGACTCATTGCTGGCCAAGGCTGACTTGATCAGTGTTGGTGGTAGGACCTCTGTGAGAACATATCTGAGATGAGGGAAAACTTCTTGTTGCAGCTGGAGAGAGGAATGAGAATATAGAACCATACAAACATTGAGATTGGAAAAGATCTTTGGGATCATCAAGTCCAACCTATAGCCCTGCTCTACAGAGTCCCCACCTACACCATATCCCCCAACACCACATCTAAATGACCTTTAAACACCTCCAGGGAAGGTGACTCAACCACCTCCCTGGGCAGCCTGTTCCACTGCCTGACTAGTCCTTCTGTGAAAAATCTTTTCCTACCATCCAGCCTAACATGTGAGAGAACAACTCTGCAGACGCCCAGGCCAGTGTATAAGGAAGGGGAGGAGGCACTCCAGGTGCTGGAGCAGAGATTCCCCTGCAGCTGTGATGAAGACCATGGTGAGACAAGCTGTTCCTTGCAGCCCATGGAGATTAATGATGGAGCAGATATTCATCTGCAGCTTGTGAAGGATCCCACACCAGAGCAGGTGGATGCACTCAGAGTAGGCTCCTGGCAGGACCTATGACCCAACGGAGAGATGAGGCCACGCTGGAGCAGGACTTGTGACCCCACAGGGGACTTGCACTGCAACAGTGTGTGAGGAACTGTACAGCCCTTGGTAAGGACTCAACATTGGTGAAGTTCATGAAGGACTGTCTCCCATGGGTGGGAAGCCATGCTGGAGCAGGGGAATAGCGTGAGAGGTCCTGACCCTGAGAAGGAAGGAGCAGCAGATGGACTGACCACAAGCCCCGTTGCCCATCCCTCTGCGCTGCTCAGGGGAGAAGGTAGAGGAGTGAAGTTGAGCCTGGGAAGAAGGAAGGGGTTGTGACATTTAGTTTTTGTTTTCTCATTATTCTGCTCTGATTTGATTGCTAATAATATAAATTAATTTCCTGGAGTTGAGTCTGTTTTGCCTGTGACACTAATTGCTGTCCTTATCTCAACCTATGAGCCTGTCGTTACATTTTCTCTCCCCTTCCCAGCGGAGGAGGAAAGAGATAGAGCAGCTTTGGTGGGCACCTGGCCTGCAGCCAGGGTCAGCCCCCTACAAAATCCAAAAAGTGGTTTTCCTATCCTATGGGATTAATATTAGTCGAAGCATATGAAGCAGATCACATGAAGAACAAGAAGGACTCTTCCATGGATTATTAATTACACGTGTGCTGTTGAAACAGGGGCAACCAATCCTTAAAGGCTAGGATTCCCAGATCAGGAATATCAGAAGCAGAACATCACTATGATTCAAAGGACACAAAAGATGTTCTCTACATCAGGTATCGATGATACCTGATCAATTTTCTTCCCACTGAAAATGCAAAGTTTTTACACCAGTTGTGGTATCATACAGACAAAAATATTTCAGATTAATAATGAGCTAACTACATGTGAGAGAATTATTGCTGAAACACTAACTTCCAAAAGAAATGCTGAATTCCCATGACTATTTGAAGTCATTAGTGGAACGTGGCACACATTTTTGGATCACGAGCTACAGCGATGCGTATTTTATATCGTGTAAGAGGGGATATTTTAATACAGCAAAAGAACATAACCAGAATCAAGAGTTTCATCAAAAGTGTAACTGGCAAAGCTCCAAACTGCACCAAAAACTGATGATCATTTATGCCACATCAGTCACGTTCTTCTTGTAACATTCTTCTTCACTGCAGTGCATGTTGCATAACTCAGAATGTTCCTTGTGTCAACATACTGTAATAATGAATTTTCATTTTTTAGTACTCCCTTACTTCTCCTAGATGAGGTACTCCTAAATAGTTTCTGTGTATATGCTTCTAACTTTTTAGGATATTTTTTTGTGCGTTTAATGTGTATTTGATGTGTGCACTCTAGCAGAGCCTTTTTTCCGGTGGAAACTGGATCTCTAGACACAGAGTCAGTGGACAGGGGTATGTTTTAAGTGCACACAGACCGGACCTTTCAGGGAAGCAAACACCACACACGTGCACTCCACTCAACCACAACAGTCCACAACATCAACTAAAATGGAATTGAAGAGCAAATGGACATGCCGCATATAGGGATGAGAAGAATATATTTTTTTAGCCCAATCGCAATCTTTTCACTGAAGTTTTTCTCCATTTCTTAAGCTGTGGCTTTTATTATTTTTTTTTGAGCTTTTGAATTATATTTTGATATAAGAACACCTTTTCTTCAAAGTATTTTCTAACAACACAAAAGAGTTCATGGAAGTGGGTCACTTCTGACTCACAGATCCAGGACAACGGTGGCAATGCACTATCATCATATGAGACCTTCCTTGTCTTTGTCTTCTTATTTATGTGAACTCTCCACTGCAGTTCTCCCTCACAGTCCCCAGATGGCTAGACCTTACAACAGTCAGTACATGTAACTCCCACACCGTTGATGGATATGCACTGACCATTTTATCACAATACTCTACACTTAAATTACATTCCTAATTTTATCTTCCAATTATCCTCTTTTTCCTCCTTTCCTTAACCAGAGCAAACAAAAAGAAAAATAATCAACGCTGACATTTTTTGTTTTAATGTTAGGAAAAATCATTTTAAAACTAAATAGAAGAATTAAATAAGAACTTGTGGAAACCATTTCCCTTCCCTCCTTTCTTACAGTCATTTTTATCTTCATGCCACAATTTTGCTTGATTCAGACCAGTGTTATATGACAAGCTTAGCTGACATCCTGGTAGCAATAAGGGTTGTGAAAAGATAACTACAAAGATAACTGTGCTAACACCTTTGTGACTCAGAGGCAGCTTTATTTGCAAATCGGGGGGGTTGCCTTTTAATTTATGAAAGGAAACAGGAGCAAGAACAAATGGTACAAATAAAAATGCCACTTTGCTACTATGTACTGTAGTCTTATCAGAAGGAAAAGCTCCTCTGGCAATGAACTTTCTCGGGTTACTTCATGCCAGTCGAGGCAGGAAGAAGACCTTGGACAAATGTAATTTCTTTGTATTAAATGCACCCGTTGCTCATTTCCTATGTAAAAATGTAACGCTATACATTAGCTATAGTGCTCGCAGTAGGAAGAGGGCTGTAATCAAGAATTAGTACCGCATCAAATGTTAAGCAGTCTTCCATCTCCTAGATTACTACTCCACAGCACGCGGAACGAGCGGTTACTTTGTCACCTAAAGCGATAAATCTGAACTGAACTTTCACAGCAGTGATCCATATGACATGCACTGAGCATGCAGCACAAGCACAGCTCTTATTAAAATGAAGACAGACAGAAGAATACCTTCAAGCTGCAAAACCAAACCAACAGAGGCGCAAGTGAGCTAATTCCACAACAATAAGCCTCACGATATCAATATACTCCAGCACTTTCTGCGTTCGGTGTAAAACTGGCAGAGGGCACAGGGAAGTTACCTGAGGAGTCATGCCAGACATGTGGTAGAAACAGGACATATGTCAAAATAGCTTAGTTGGAACAAACAACGCACATTGTGCCTAAAGGCAGATGTGACTTTGCAGGACTATAAAACACACAAAGGCGTCCATAATAGTGGATACAGAGATTAGAAACCAGATGTCTCACAGCCAAGAGCCTTTCTTTCAGCCAAAGGAAAGAGAAGTATGAAAGCATTTTCTGTTTGAAGCACCCGAGCATCATGGACACTCAGCTATAGAAGTAAACAATTTTGGTGAGCAGAATAGAGGGAGAAAACATAAATGAAGTGTGAGCTAACAGGGAATAGCTGCATTCGAAAAACCCACAATCTAGAAAAACTGCAGTATTTTAGCATAAGAAAAGACATTCTTCAAAGCTGTCTCTATTCCTTTTTCTTTCACTACGTGCTCAGATATTTTACCCTCAGTTTAGTTGTTTTCTTTCCCTCTCTTATTTCTTAGGGAGCAACGCAAGCATATTCCTGGCCATTGAGGTTTTTTGCAGAATAAATAGATGAGTAAAGCTGTTTCCTTCGGCAATCCTAACCACCCTTTGTGTGGTCTTTCTCAGATATCGTTCATAAGAAATTGTATTTACAACAGAGGCAAATTCCCAGCTGACAAGAAAATAAAGACCCTCTTATGCTGAAATCCCCCAGCTCTATGTACGCCATCAAAATTTCTCTAATCATCATACTACTTTGTTTTACACAGTGGCTATTTAAACGTATGTATCAGTTAAAGAGAAGAAAGTTGTAAACCACAGCAAATCAGAACTCCTTCCACACGGCAAGAGCATCATCCGAGTAGGTCCAGCAACATTTGGCCATGTATGAAGTCTGTGTTACAAAGTGTAAAACAAATTATCTTAAACTAATACACCTCCCTCGAACTGAGCTCAAGAAATGTGCATTTTCTCATAAGGGCTACATCAATTCAAATAAGGTGAGTAATTTTCAACAGTGACCATGCTGTGATTGCAGGCAAAGAATACATCAACATAATACATGAGTATATTGGATCCGTAGCATAGAAGAGAGGACTGCTGATCAAACAGTGTTTTGAGAACATTTTTTATATCAGATACAACAGTGATGGGCAATGAAGAGAAAATAGTTAATGTCTTAGTAGCATCAATATTGTATTAAGCTGTGTATCAGATAACAGCTTGTTCTCAACTGGTCTGTTAGCAGAACCTAGTTTGCCCCAGTATCACCACCTGCAAACCGTGGCAGAGAGAGCATGAAGACCTCATAAAGAACTTGGCTACCCAAATATTCTATTGCTCCACACCAAGCAATATTTGTCCTTCCCTTTTATTTTAATTTTTTTTAATGATTGATAAAAATGCCATACAGAAGCATGGCTATGATAGTACTTTTAAAGAAGACAGAAGTACTTTGTGTGGCCTTCTTACCTGGAATTCCTTTGAGCTTAGCAGATAGGATTACCTTGCACCACGTTCCACTTTCTAATCATATTCAATGTCATTTCTCACCTGTAGAATGCTGAGAAGAACAAAAGAGAGTATAATAGTGGAAGTAGAAGAAAAGAGATCTCTTATTGACTATGTTGAATGGGAATCCTCTAGGTAGACCAAATAAATGCCTAAGGCCCAACTGGAGATGTTATTATTTTTCATAGGCATAGTAGAAATCTATCTCATATATAGACATGAAGAGAAAGAGAAATGATGCTCATTTTCTAAATAAGAGGGAAAAAGTAGCCCAAACCCCTCACTTTCCCCCTCATTCTACAGAGTACAGAGCTACAAATGTCCCTTTGTCATCCTGTCAATACTATTGTCAGTGTGTACATAAACACATCTGCCTTCTTTATTTATTCAGTCATCAAAATTCCACGTCTGCAAGCTAGTCATAATTATGCCTTCCGAAGAGGCAGGCACCTGCCATTTGCTCTACCTTTTCCAATTACATCTAATTGAAGACTTGAGCTCAAATAGAGGAAGGAAGACAAGAGTTCTTCAAACTGTCTAAACACTTTCTGTTGAATAGAAAAAGAGAGGTTTCCTACCACTTCTCAAAATAAGCCCTCCAACATGACTGGCATAATAAAGAACTTGAACAGGAGATGAATTTCCTTCCTCTAAACACCCAACGACGAGGATGCTTTTTACATGGATGATGGCTCACAGCCAGATGAAAAGCCCCCTCACCCCATCTCTCCCATCACTGCTGAAGCTCATCCATCAGTGCATTTCTTGGGTATGAGAACTTGTCCTGGGCAACACCCAGTCCTCTCAGGAGCACCCAAATGATGGAGAACAGCATGTCAGAAAAGGCAAAAAAAAAAGCAGTCCTCCAGAAAACAACATTACATGTGACCACCAGATAAGATGACTGATAGTAGATTATCCTCTCAGAGTACAGCTGTAAACTCCTCGGCACCAGCAACCTGACAGGCACTGAGCTAAAGCAACCTTCTAGGAACTGAAGAAGCTGGAAAAAAAACCAACCCAGCTGGCTCCACTTATATAAGGGATGTAATTAGGCCCAAGAGAGAGGATGATTCAGTCTGTGTGATCTGCATTAAGAATAAGTCTCCAAGAGCATTTTTGAAAAGGTTCTTCTGATACACGTGTGTGTTGGGATTTTCCCTTTCCTGGGACAGCATTGCAGAAGTTTCCATCAAGAGACAGTAGGAGCTTATCATTTGGTGAGAATATGAGAAGAGTCAAAGAAAGGAATCCTTGTATTAAGTGATGCGATATGATGGGAGAAGATGACCACATTAGTTAGTCCCTGAAATTCACAGGCAAGAAACAAGAGCCAATATATTCTTAGCAAATTAGAATAATTATGCTAAAACCAAAATGGCCTAATAAAAAAAATGCCTTGCATCTGTTAAAGGGCGAACCAGTGGTAGGTTCTGGAACATATTCATAGGAAAAGCAGAACAGTTTAAAATATAACAAACTATCATCACACTTGTGATATATCCACAAAGAAGCACCAGTATAATCCTTCAGTTCCTTTAAGATCAAAGCTAAAATGATATTTGTAATGTGAATAAGGTATATTAGCACATCAGCACTTCCTAGCCCTATTACTAGCTTCCTAAGTGCAGAGGAAACTTGTAGTGAGTATTTGTCTCATTTTAAGATAATGGGATGATGAGAGACATTCAATCATTGAGAGTTTTGTACATAAAAATCTAAGCTAGAGGAATGACATGTAAATGCTGTAATGAAGTTGTCTTGGCTGTTTGAAAGCCTAAGGAATTTAATGCTTTTGAGTGAAAACAAGGAAGAATTCAGCTATTTTTCACCATTTGTATTGTCAGCTGAAAAATGCAAACAACTGTACCAAAGGCAGAAGAATGTGATATTCCCTTTCATTGCCTTTCAAACTTTTTTTTTTCCTTTCTGCAGACAAATGTAGGCTCACCATCAAACAGTTTAGCAAAGCCATAGTGATTCTTCCACTTTTCTCCGGACATTCCTCAACACCATTTGCCAACGGTATTTGTGCAGAACGCAGTGGCATGGGTGGGAACCTCATTGGGGAACACGCTGCACCAGCAACTAGCTAAGCACATCTGCTCATTTTATCTTCTGGTTTTGGGGAAAAGAAAGCAGAGAAAACATTTTATTTATTTTGTAGCCAGATGTATGTATATCTATATCATCTATTTCTATATCTATATGTGCCCATAGAAGAGGCATCTGCCAGGCCACAAGAGCACAAGGCCACAAGAAAACAAGATACATTCTGTCGTTTGTAATAAATGTATACTTTTTATGCTACTGTGTAACGTTTCCTGTAATATATAAAGAGCGTGAACTTGATTTGTCACTCTGTATTACTTGAATAGCTCTCCTTACTTTCTTTAATTTTTTTGTAGCACAGCACGTTTCTGATACTTGCTTATTTTTCCTATTCTCTTCACTTTTCATTAGTATTTCTGATCAGTTCCTGAGCAGATGGCACTGCCTTTCAGACAAGAGGGTCAATACCCAGCTCATTTTTTTCATATGTGGATGCATGTTGGCAGAGATAGGGGTTGCCAGATCTGATGATATAAAATATGTAGAACTTTAAGTATGCTAAGAAACACACTGAATTCCTTAGGATTACTTACATCCTGAACCAGTAGCAGGTGCAAGACCTGGTCTCGGTTTTTTTATAAATAAAATAGAAGGACAAATTCATTTGAGAGATCACTCCACTGATCAATAAACGCAAAATTGGTGAACTCAATGGAGTGACTTGAAAGATTAATTTGACTTACTGGCTTCTGTGTCTGTTCATCCATTCATTCATTCAGCGATGCACTTGGGAAACTGCAGTGTGATTTCACTAAGTACATGTATGCACACAATACACGTGCACCCTAGTCTTTCCTTAATAGCGTCATCCTCTCTCTCTGTTGCAGTTTAGAAGCCTGACATTAGCAATAAAGGCACTTACTTCTCTTTCACCGACATGAGGAAAAAGCCTTGTTGTCTGACACCACAGGTTACCTGTGTTCACAGTAACCTCCAAGTTCAGAGACAGAGAAACTCTGCTCAAGTCTCTCTGTCCACCAAAAGTCTGAGCACTAATCCAGTTTAAGATTTGGAAAAGGGTGGAGAAGCAAAACAAAAAGAAGCCAAAGCATGCTTAGGTCGATAGCAAGTGATACAGGTGAGGCAATCAAGACCAAGTGGCACATCGCTAGTGCACTGGCTGAGAAATATGAGATTACTGTAGCAGGGTCAGGGCTCTGTAGGTGTATTCCACTCACAACACCGAAAACAGATTTTTAGAACCGTATGCACAAGTGTGCATATACTATACAAAGCAAATTCTTGTGTTGACAGTGAGGAACTCTAAGTAAATTACCTAGCATGATCATGTCCATTATTAGACCCTTTTTCATCCATGCATGACAAATGTAGTGCCCAACAACACACACTGAGCAGTAATGAAAGCCTCTTTATACCTTTTATATTTATATTAAACACACTGCTGCTTACTGCACCTTATTCTGAACCGCCATCCAATGCTTCCCTCTTCCCTTTCTTTCATAGTCACTGTTATTTTACTTTCATGTAGCTTTTTGTTCATGTGCTTCAGATAATCAGGATAATGAACAACATTTGTGTTTTGCCTTCTGAACTGCTTGGCTTTTTCATTGCTTACTCCCAAGAGGGCTACCCAGTTCATTTTTTTTATACATGGATGTTTGATAGCTCCAGTTTTCTTATTCAACATATCACAGTTAACAGAGCTTTTTAAAAAGGCCGAACAGCCTTGAAGACTTTCTAAATGGAAAGGCTGTGGGTGAGACTGCATTTAGCACAGTGCAAGCAGAATAAATAGAAGGTAGGCAGGGTAAATTGAACTTTAGCCTCCAAAGCACTTTTTTACTCCCAGAACTGAACAACCTCCTTTCACAGATATGAAGGTGGGAAAGAGGAGTGTGTTCCCCAGCACAAGATGAGGGCTGCTCCCTCCGACCGAGCGGGGAGCCAGAGGCTGGTGCTTCTCCTGGACAGGAGAGCCTGGCTTTACAGGCAGCCTGAAAATGTCCCTTCCCATCGAAAATAACCATGAAATTTCGAAACGTCTGAAAGAAAAGTGTGGCTGGGTAGCCCCATTGTAAGCACCACGAGACCAACAGAAGCACGGTGTTGATGCTGAGCTACATTTCTCTGACAAGCAAGCACTGGTGGTGTGGAGATAGTTTAAGAAGTTACCTAATGTATTTAAATCTGACAGTGCTGCTTAGGAATACTCATGTGTTGGCTCTGGGTAGCATTGTACTATGCTGACATAATCATAGTTTTCCCTTGCTAGACAGATTCTCCCTTCCCTCTCATCACCCCCTTAGCCTGCCCTCACATTGCTTCAGATTTAATTTGCTTCCTGAGCATTTCTGTCAAGAGTCGCATGAAACAGGGCAGCATGAACTTTCCCAAGCTAGTGTTGACATTCCAAGTGTGGTGAAATGCTGCAATCCACAAAAGACTGTAGATATTCACTGCAGCAAAAGGCAGGTTTGTTTTTTCTAGAAATGCCTCATTTGTTCTAGCAGGTGTGTCTGATACCTTTTGCATAACGATAAGCCCACACACATTCTTCATGCAAATAGTGACCCAACAGTTGCTTCAGGTAGTAAGCGCATGTAACAACCTGCACTTGCATATAGACATATGTTTACAGAGTGTTCATACAGTGCAAGGTAAACAGAGCCCATTGTGCCAAGGGAGGGACACACAGCACGGCTGGGACAGAGGTGCCGTACCATGGCCAACGCCATCAGAATTGGCTGGAATTGTCAGAAAAACTCTTCTGACACACTGGGAGACTGATAAATCTTATCCTTCTTCTCCTGTCTGCAGCCAGATAGTATTTTTTTCATGTGTGTTATTTGGAAAGGCCTCGCCTACTTCGACTAATCCTGTTCCACAAATTGTTCAGGAGGAGTGTACGGGAGCTACTTAAAGCGTAAGATGTGAACAGCTTTGAGTGGGGGCGTGCCACCAACCTGCCACTTGAGGGAACATATGTCCGGGCATCCAGCTTAACTGCCAAGGCTCACTGGTCTGGACCTATCTTCTAATGGGCTGTGACCACTCCTCACTTGGGTACCCACGTGTGTGACATTTACCCACCTTAAAAACTCAGGCTTTTCCAGCAAAGATCTTCTTTTGTCCTATATCACACATTCTGCTAGCTTTCTCTTTCCTTAAACCTTCCAAGTGTTGTGCCTCAAAGGTCAACAGAGCATTTCTTACACCAGGCCTCACTATTAACTAGGTTACATTACTACTAAGAGCTTCTTTCTTCTTACTAGTAATTTCACTTCACAACTGAACCAAACCTTTTTAGACTGCTGAACTGCTTCTTAATAGAAAGAGTAAAAATATTTGTTAAAATGGTTATTCTGGCAAATGTGTCTGTGAGCTAGCTTGTTGATGATCCTCCAAGCCACTGTACTTAAAAAGAGGGGGCAGGGAGGGAAAGAAAAAGCATTTCTGTATGTGGTAATGCCTGTACATACCTAAATCTAGTTTATTAACAACCTCCACTCTGGGATGTAACTCTGATACACTAACATGTTAATGTATCTGAACTTTCTACCTAGAACCAGCAGGAAAAATCAACATCCACATTTGATGGAGGACATTCACAACATCGCAGCACCTGTCTCTGAGCTTAGAGGTTGTGAATTACAACAGGTGAGAGGCAGACATTTGCTTGCATCTCTGTTGTAGCTGCTGGTGTGGGCACTCTCAGATGTCTACAAACTGGTTAGCAGTAAATAGTTTGACTTCACTCATTTGATCTTGCATTTAAGTGTTCTAAAGTGCTGGCACCACCCACCACCAAACATTAACTGGAGCTGTAGCCGTCTGAGGACAAGATCCTGATTTACTTTTCTGAGCTCATGGCCCACCTGAGTGTTTCTAGTGCTTTCAGGACAGTGAAACACAGAGCTTTAAACAATGTACGCCACCTACAGCAGCAGTTCAAGTTTCCAGGTTTAACTTTACACAGGAACATACTGGGAGTGCCCAATCAGCAGAAAGGTGTTTGCAGAGGCTGGCACCCCTGCACGGAGACACGGTGTCTACATGAACACCCAGCCCAGCAGCAACAGCCCTGGTCCTCCCTGCCTCTGCTCTGCTCATGTCCGGCCAGGAGCCAGGCAGAATTTGGGAAACAGGCTGCAAGTGCAGTATTTCAGGAGGCTGTAAATGGAAGACATGTATGTTCCCCACCAGGACAGGGATATTTTCCCTTGGGAGTTTTACTTTGATTTCAGTGGAGTCGAGATTTCTTCTCATCATGTATTTACTGCTCTAAAACCTGCAAAGCTGCTCAGACATTGATAACCAGATGACTAATTGCGGTTCTTGCAGAGCTTCTGTGAAACATTTGACTCCTACTGCAAGACAGTAAATATTTTATGCTTACCTGGGTGTAACTACAACATGCTATAGTAAGAAGGCTGAATAAAACAAGAAAGTTCAGACAGGTTTCTGATGCTGCCTGGGACAGATTCTGACCTCCACATCATCTAATCTCTCAAATGTACAACGAGTTTTGTCTTTCCCTCTGAGTAGTTTCATTCACTTCATAGTACTCAGTTTCAGAAAGAGCCCTAGAATCTGTCTCAATGTGACTAAGAAAATAGCTAATAATTGTCATCATGCTTATCTGATTGGCATTTTAGCTTGAGTTCCTACTAATAAAGAACTATTTGAGATTTTAACAGAAATGCAAATGTTGAAGTTTCACAGGTCATTGAGTTTTATAATATTGAGTCATTGGGCTATTATACATTGATCGAGCAAATAACAAATGGTGTGACTTGCCAAAGAGCATTACTCAAATATTGACTAGGAATTGATGACAGTCGGCTACTCTCCAAGGACTGCAAAAGTTAACAGGAAATTTTTACCCAGGGTGACTGCAAGCTTCTGCCTTAAGACAGTTTTTTTGGTTCCTTTTTGTTTCCATCTTTTCTAGTCTCTTCTGCTAAATCCAAGCAATCTTATCATACACAGATATGTACTTGAAGTAAATTCTTCCATTTATACCAATTTGCTAGCTTATCTCTCAGTCATCTCTTTATTTCAACAATCTGTATTGCTTTCTTTAATTAATCATACATGCGGCGCACTTCTCCATTTTAAAATGTGGTTTGTATATGGTGCAATGCATTTTACCTTGAACAAGGAATGCTAAATTACAGCTTCCTAGCATGACCCTTCTAGATTTTACTTCTCCATCAAAGTCGTAAGTTCAATCTCAGCACATATTTGAAAAGGACAGCATTTCAGCTCAGGAAGGAGGTAGGACCATATTTTGTTTTTCTCAATGCTGAGCTGGAGGAGGTTACCCCTGGTTTGTTCCCCTGGCTCAGAACCAGAGACTTGATTCACATCCATGGAGCAATGGGCTTCATTCCCTTCCTCACCATGAAAGGACTTGAATTAATTCTCTCAAAGAACCTCTAAGGTAGTTTAGGATCAATGTCCTTCTTTCCTGTGGAAGTTATTCCACACTACTGGAATAGCTGGCATAGGCTGCCCAGGGAGGTTGTGGAGTCTCCTTCACTGGAGACTTTCAAAACCTGCCTGAATGCGTTCCTGTGTGACCTACTGTAGGTGGGTCTGGCAGGTGGGTTGGACTAGATGATCTTTAGAGGTCCCTTCCAATCCCTGACATTCTGTGATTCTATGGTTCTACTTGGAATAGCTAGATAATTTCTTGACCAGAGAGAGTGTGTGGGCTCTTGGACACTCAGCTGGATGGATGAAACCAGAGTGTCAGTCGCTGTTCTACCATCCATTTCACACTTTTGCGTTGTAAGTTTAATAAAACAGGAACCACATCAGAGTATCTTCTCTGTCCTGTGAGTGGTTAACACAGGATCCCAGAATAACATTCAATCTCTTTTTTGATCTCTTCCCCTTTTAATCTAATGGATGCTGAAATTGTCCTTAAAAATCAGCCTAGTTTTAGCAGGAGAACAGCAAGTCAAGTCCTACCAGTGCTGACAGAATGCAACGCAATTTCAGTGTAATTTCCTTGCAGCAGAGGAGGAACCTGAGCCCAAGCATCTGCTTTTGTACCATGGGTCCCTGTACTAGACACATGCGTGTTAAATGCCCTTTCCACACGAAGCTGTGTGTAGATCGTGGCCAGTTAGGCATTCTGATAGCAAGCCACTGAATCAGGTCCTGCAGACAGTGAGATGAAGAGAGCAGTTTATTCATGCAGCTTAAGCACTAGGCAAGTACCAGGGTGCCAGCTGCTCCGAGTATGCTGGAGGCTCTCCGTCAAAACCAGCCCAGTCTGCAGCTGCATAGCTCCGTTTTCACATCCACATCACAACTGAAGGTGTAAGGGCAGCACAACACATCTACCCAGACAGCTGTCAGCAAGCCTGCATAGGAACCGGCAGCAGCCGTGATGGGGTTTGCATCGTCTTCAACACAGGCAGTGATGCAGCTACAACTCTGGGCCTCCCATGAGTCTAGAAGAGGGCAGCTCAGCTACACTGGGGTCCCTCCTGTCCCTCTTCAGAGTCACTGTTACGCCATCAGGTAAAAACAAAAGGAGCTCCTTCAGAGCCAGCTACGGCAGCATACCTTGAGAAGCCTTCAGTCACCACTCAGCAGACAAAGTCACAGAAGGATTCCGGATAAATACCTGTCAACACCAGAACTGTGATTGTTGCACTGCTAGCCTTTATGCAAAATGGAAAAAGCTTTTCTTTGTATTTCTAGAGGTTTGCACTCATATCATTATTTTCTAACCTTCCTCAGCTTTCTAAGCCAGCAGCTAGAAGTGGATCATATTCTGCTTCTGGTTTTGGAGCAGTAGTGTCTCAGGAACAGCTTTTCCAGTTTTCTGCCAGTAGAGGATACCCAGGACCAAACCTTCCCACGGCCTCAAATGCAGATTCTGATTTGAGGTACAAGGGCTCACTTCCACAGGCAGTGTACTAAGAGCAGACAAGATCTGACACCTCACTTCAATCACCTCTAAATTTTGGGGAAAACACATAAAGCTACTTTTGAAATTCTAGCTTTTTCATTCAGGCTTGGGATGTCTTCCAGCAGCAGGAACTTTTGCCCTGCTGGTCTTTGAGCAACAGTGGTTTTAAGAACTGCTGCACCTCGCCAAGAACGTTTCTCATGACACAGGCTCGTGATGGATAGATCAATAGCTTCCTGAATCCTCATATCCTTTTCAAATTACTACCCCAGATATATACCTGAGTAGGCCATCTTATCTGATAACTTAAACAAGCAACCTGTCTACACTTTAATTGTTATTGAGGATTAATGTTGTTTATAAAATGAAATCAATACAATCTCTATTGCTTATTAACTGAAACATTCTAGGCTCTGCTCTGTTTGCTTTGCTTTTCAATTAGTTTCTATTATTTTCCCTATTAGCTTTTAACAAATAGCTGTAGAAATAAACTTAATGGTTGTGAAACTGTTATCAGAGTAAACAAATCCCCTTAATGGAAAGTCTTGTATATTTAAATGTAAAAAAGAATCCACTGTTTAATCATTTGACATTATGAGATAAGTTTATTACTATACATCTCTTCTGTGCTGGGCCTCAATTTTTTCAAGCTGAGCAATTAAGAGTTCTTAAGGGTTCCCTAAAGTTCAAATGTCAGAACTGTCAAGTTGTTTGCTGCATTTGAGATGAACAAACTCCACAGCCTAACATCCTTTTTTAAACAAAAAACAGCAAACAGCAAAACTGAGAATGGGCAGAAAACAATGGGAGTGCCAGAAACCTTATAAATATTATCCAGCTACATTTAAAAATTGTTTTCAAAGCTATGCAGTAATTAATTATCTGAAAAGCCTTAGAGACACTGCCCACGCTTTTTGTGTGACCCCGATGCACATGGGTCACGCAGACCACAGCAGCTGCGAGGGTTTGCTCCTCTCTGGCAGGATGGAAGAAGAGCAAGAAGCATCAAAGGGTTGTTCCTCAAATGCAGCTGCACTCTTTGCTCTGAAGCAAGATCCAGGAGGTGAGAGGGTGGTTGTGAAGAAGGATGACCAGGTGAACAGTTCTGAGGGTACTGAGAGACAGTGATGTGGGTGACGAGTCTCAATGTGTAGCATGATAGCAGCATATCCCACTCCAGCCTGCATCAAGACAGCACAAATCTGTTTTCTCAGCCATTACTTGTTGCTCTTCGAATGAAGAGAAATTTTCTCCCCCACTGCTCGCCACACAGGTGAAAGAAGCATGCGTGCTGGTGGCCCTTTCGACTCTCTGTCTGTGGGAACACAGTTCTACCACCCTTGCTGAAAGCTGCACCTTTATGCATCTTCCCTGCTCTGCATCTTTACATGTCACGACTCAAAGCCAGAGACACCCGCAGCCCGCGCTCCCTTTTGAGTAGTTCAGCTGGACTTGGTCATGAAGCAAGCAAACCGACAACAGACAGTTATATAACTGCAGCGAGTTCACACAGGAAAACTGTTTTGCCTGCTGCTGCTCAAACCACAGGCACCAGAAAACAAGTGGCGCAATTCCTGCGCTTCTGCACAAAACGATTCCGATTTGGCAGCGTCACCTCTGCTTCACATTTGCTGACGTCTGTGCAGAGCTGGTAAAAATGCGAGATGCAGCTGAATAAGACCCAGGAAACAGAGAAACTTTTGGATGCAGGCGTATCATCCCTGTGCCTGCGAGCATTTTGCTCCTGTGAGCGCATTCGGAACCACGAAGGTTTCTAAAAGCCACCGCAAACAGCCTGTGAGTGACCTGCTGCAGCCCATCTCAGGAAACGTCCGTGCTCTGCCGGCTCCAAATAATTCTGTTTGCAATTGCCAAAACCGTTCCTAGCCTTCACGCAGCACAGATGCATTCCAGCGTAGGGCGAGGCAAAAAGTTATGCAACTTACTCAGGTGTCATTTATTTCGTGAAAGTTTGCTGGCTATTATAATCAAATGTCAATTGTCTGTAATTGCAGCATGCGATGGAAAATCCCTACTTAGGACGTGTCCTGCCACATGTGGGTGAAGGACACTAACCCTCAACAACGGAGCAATACTATAAAAGTAGTTTTGACCTGTAAGCAAGTCCAGAAATATAATTAACACATATTTATTTTGAATTATTTCTTTTTCTTATGGTTTCGCTGCAAGGAAACCATCCTATATTTTAAAAGAAAGGTTCAATGTAGAATTAAAGAATTATTGCTACTCAGTTAATTTAATAATCTAATTACTATTTAATAACACTTTCTGCTTTGATGGCTTTTGTCTTGACTTGGCTTCACAGACAGATAAATTTTAGGGTAATCTTGAAATACATGAGCATATTAGTGGCTTGTAAGGACCAGATCATTGAGTGCAACATGAGCTCACCCAAGATGCTGCTATAACATAATATTCTTTGACAGTGAGCTAGCATTCAGAACTTCAAAATTAAGAAATAACTTCTTTAATCTGGAAGGGTTTATTGTTCTACTTGAGAAAAGAGGAATAAAATTTGGTGTAAGAACTCTGACTGACCAGGTGTTGGGCTGTGTGGGGCTGGGAAGATAATTCAGTATTTTAATCTATTTTTTTCTTCCCTTTTAAAGAAAGCAAATTAGTGGATTAGATATAATTGTAATAACCAGACTATTCTGGAGGTTAAAGAAGTGTGGAAATAGCCTGACAATGCTAAAAGGAGGAAGCAAGTGTTAAAGAAAACTTAGAAAAATTTTCAGTAGCAGACATCTTTTTAGTACAGCAGGCTGCGCAAAATCAAAGCATAATGACAGTTTACATTTTGAAGCTGAGGATAAAGAAATTCTGATCAGAATCTAACCTCTGGATCACCTTATACATGGATGCAGTAGACTTGTCATCACTTGCAGCTTAAATTTGGGGCTGACTTTCTTCCTGAAAGTATAATACAGTTTGAATACTGACTCTGGGCTTAATGTAAAAATCACACTGTGTGATTTTATGGCTTATTCTATGCTCACGGCAAAATACAACCCATACGTACCCTTAAAATCTTAGAATCTTGTGGGAAAAAAAAAATTAATAGTACTCAGTAGTCAAGCAATCAGGGTGGTTTATGAGAAGATGTACTTGAAAACTTAAGAGGGGAGAGGAAAGGGAGGGATTTCAGTAACATGCTATATTGGTCTTATATTCCTCATTAGTGTTTGTATTCTCTTTGTGTTCTTTTTTTTTTTTTTATAGCTGGCCTACTGCAGATGAAAATATATGCAAAGACAATGTGCAAAGATTCCTTGAGCTTGTACTTGATGAATTCTTACAACTGAAATTATCCATACTGATTTAAACTGGTGCATAAATGATACTCAGATTTTATGCAGGTTTTTAGAAAAGCTGAATTAGACTGATCTGTAATAGTCAATCCAGTGATCACATCAGCACTTTTAAACACATACACTGTCCCTTTCTGTAATGAGAAGTGACATGAATACAAGGCCTCATGGGACTTCTAATTCTTTTTCGAGCCACTGACTGCATGCTTTCACATGTACATTCAGGGAAAAATGGAAATTATGGAACAAATCTGAATAAAGACATCCTTAAAGAAAATGTATGTGAGTGTGCACCTACACAAAAATATAATCATTTTATAGGTACTGGTCATTTTGAGAAACCACTTATTTTGCAAAAGAACTTAATTCTGGGTATTCAGTTTATTAGCAAAAAAGGACTTAATACTGTGTTTATTGGTATAATACACTTTTTTGTATTTGCTTGCAGGACTGTACAACAGTAATATCACTGCTCTTAGAGTTAACATTTCCATAGCTTGAACTACCATGGTTTTAGCTGTTATATTACAGCTCTCCTCTTTTACCATCTCCATCTACGCATATTTTTTGGACTCCTGTGACTTCATTTTAAACAACCCTGACCTTCATTAAATGACTTGGTTAAGGCTGATTTAGGGGCACAACTTTATTCTTTATTAATATGCATGCCTGCAGGAAAATTGGAGAAATGCACTGCAAAACCAGCATCCAATTTAGTAGAGAGAAGAACAAAGTGCTATGGTTTTGGCACAAATATACCACTCTACAGTCATAGGATGGAGAATAATTGGTTAGCAACTCTTCAAAAAAAGATTGCAGAGTTGTAATAAACTGCAAGCCGAACTTGAAATAACAGTGCTGGAGCTCAGAGCAAGATTCAACACAGGCTGAATTTTCAGAGAAGACATTTCAGGAAAGCATCTTCTAATGATATATTTCATACACAGAACACAGAACATAGAAGTGGTTGAAGTTCAGCATCCAGTTGGCAAACTGCAAATTATTTTTAGAGGGTCTTAATAGCTGCAGTTAACAGTTACTACAAATACACAGAAATAACATGAGAACTCGAAAGAATATACCTCTAGGGAGAGTGAGAGACACTAAGTGACCATAAATGCCTGGTATACTATCCAACTTACAGGATAAACATATTTTGCTACAAAACTCTCAAAGCTCCTGAGACAGAAACACGTGTATGGGCTTGCACAGAACTGTGAGGATGCAGTCCCTGTTGGTGTCCTCGCAGGACACGTACCTCTCTAATCAGCTCACTCTGTCTTTGCAGACACCCAAGAGCTCACCACAGTCACATAACCTGGGAGGAAAGGCACAGAGCTCGGCGACCTCAGGGCATACAAGAGAGTATGCCCTGAGTATTTCTAAGTACATTCAGTATTTCAAAGTATTTCAGTATCATTCAGCTGTCTAGAGAAGGTGCAGAGAATGGCAAATATCAAGTTTATGGCCTTCTTCTCTTGAATGGTATGTATCTCTATGCTTAAAAAAGTTTATGGCTTTCCTCTCTTGAATGGTATGTATCTCTATGCTTAAATAGGTTACGTATGTCTATTTTTTGGTACGCACTATATGAATAGTTGTACATACATTTTTTCATGTAAAAAGGCGGCAACAAAGTTTAGAACAGTTGTCACTCGCTCAAACCGACAACCCAAATTTCACATGCTGCCTCTGGGTGCAAGCTTGCTCAAGCAACATTATCAGTATTGTTTTACTTGGGTTTTTCTGTCCCATTTTCCTAAAGAAAAACAAGTAAAATGGGATGCCACAGCACACACTCACAGACCAGTTGCTTTAAGTCAGCAGCCGTGCCTTCAGCATATTGGCAACAAAGCTGCATAATTAAAAGTTCTACCAAATGCTTGGCAAAACGGTGACCATTTCTCAAGAAAAGCTATAAATAGAAGGAATATTGGAAAAAAAAAAAACAACACCCAAAACACTACCCAGAGGGTCTTTTTAGTGCCTTCTTTTTCTATAAAGCTTTGTTTATTTAATATGATAGGATACAAAATATACCTTGCAAAGCTGACGAAACTTCACCACGGGTCACATACCGGTCACCTGTGAAGATTTTGGGGTTTTTTCCTCCCAGATCAGTTCATGTGATCATCACTTTGCAACAAGAACTCTGGAAATGATCTAGCAATAGCTGGAAGCCAAAGAGCCCTGCAGCAAGAATGGAAAGAGTAATATTCTCTCCAAGTAGACCCAAGGACGGTCTGGTGAGATGCCAGTTTTCTGGTGGAAAGTACCCGCATTTTTCTGGATCAGCCTGCATCTCCAACCCTTTCTCTCTTCCTGCCCTCTGGCTCAGCAACCCACTTTCTCTCCTCAGTCCTCCCTCCACCACACCGCCTGCGTCAACACGACTTCGGAGCCTCCCTGGGGAGCGTTTTGGCTGCGCTCTCAGAGGCTCAGTGCTGAGACACGGAGAAAGCAGCTCAGGAGACACTTTTGCAGGGAGTGACTATGTGCTACCAAGGCACCTTGAGGTCCATTCTGAAGGGGACAATTGTCTTCAGTGAGGTGGGGTAAAGAATGATGCAGAGCTGATGCACTGCTCCCAACCCTCAAGCTCATCAACCGCTGACAGGTCAAGGCTATTCCTGCCAGACTGGAAGGTGTTTGGTTACACCATGTGAAGATCTGTGCATATAAACCAATGCGACTTCTTCCTACAGCATCATCTCACGTGCCTTCCTGAACACTACTGAGGATACTGCAGGACTGAATCCTGAAAGAACGAGCGTGCCATTTATTACCTATCAGAGGAAATAATCATAGAATCATAGACTGGCCTAGGCTGGAAAGGACCTTAGCGATCATTTAATCCAACCTCCCTGTCATGGGCAGGGACACCTCTCAACTAGATCAGGCAACACATGGGGACCGAACGGGAATCGAACCCGTGACCTTGGTGTTATCAGCATCACGCTCTAACTGACTGAGCTAATCAAAGCATCATACACATTATCAGCACTAGCCTGGAAAGAACATGAAGAAAGAGAAGACCTGATGAACAAAACAATGAGAGCACAGGGAAGCTACGAAAGGCTTAACAAAAAATGGAAACCAGCAATGGTAATAAGGAACTTGAATTGAAAGAGGACAACAAACTACACGTGAATTTGTAATAAGATGTGGCTCAGAGAAAAAAAAAAACCAGTACAATTTTGTGGTGTGCATACTGAAACATTGCTTCATGGAACAGACAATGAACAGTCCAGGCATGTTTCAATATCGTTTGAATATTGCATTTATGTGGGAATTGCTGCCTTGAGAAAAGCATGGACAAGCATGGAGAAGTTAAAAGGACCCAATCTGATATGGGCTTGCCTAACACATGATTTTAAAAAAATTGTTCCACAGTCTAATACTTGAACCTGCCTAGCTCCGAACCTAGCCAAAATACAAGCAAGTGTACATTGTATTTCTGATCTCACTGGGATTTATCATATCGTTAAGGTCAAACGCATGCTGTTGTAATGTGCTAGGACACTAAGGAAACACTGAGGAAAGACACACTAAGGAAAGACTAGGAAGCTTTCTGAAGAATACGTATGAAACCATTACTGTGACTGAAGACATTCTTTCCACCTTCGGGATTTCTTTTCCAATGCCTCCAGCTAAATTAAAAGCAAAAAGCAGAAAAACTTTCATCGACTCTTTCAGCACTTTATAATTAGAGCCCATTTCATCACGTTAAACATCCTTTAGTCAAACAAATGCCAATTTGATCTGCGGCATCAACAACAGCAGTGAAGTGAAGTTCTATAGCAATCCTCACGTGCTTTGCTTCTAGTTAATTTTGTGTATATTCCCATAACCAGGGCCAAGACTGTGACCAAGGGGTTCCAACTGCCACTCTGGCACCTACAGTGCCTGCTGGCTGTGTCACCCCACTGCCCACAGGTTACTAACGGCCTCACACTTCCATACCAAGTAAGTCCCATATAAGTCTCAGAGTGCTGAAAATGAATTACAATAACTCCTCCTTATTTTTTTATTTAACTTCTATTTGATACTCTCTAATAATGTTTGCTTAGTAAGCTATTAAAGTTACATTATTTCCAATTTGCTGACATAGTATGCAACCTACAGATACCAAGATCAGAGCCAATCACGCTCCCCAACTTTTAAGTCCCTCCATATTGTATGCTTTTAGAATAAACTTGGATAGACAAACCCTTGCTGCTTCTGTGTAGAGTGTTATTATTGCACTGCAAAACAAGCTGGCACAACTGCTAACTTTGCAGACTATTTCTGTCAAACTTAATACTCGAAAGGGTTTGTACAACAAACTCCTTCTGGATTCTTCGAAAGTACACATAGAGAAGTCCTGAAGGATTTGAGCTATTCTAGATTTTCCCTGTTGAAATACCTCTACTATACTCTGTGTCTATGGTGGGAACAAGAGAATTCTATGTGAGAGGAGAACGGCAAAGGTTACTTCTATAGCTAAGAAAAGTGAAAGGAGGAATTTGGCCATTATGGACCTGCAAGTCTCACTGCTGTAAGTATGCAAACACATGGAAGTAGGCAGAAAATAGCATGAAGTCCAGATTGGGTTGATTAAATGGGGCCATGACACACTGACCGCTAATCTTTCTCTGAGAACTGATTTTCTTGACTTTGGAAATGTGCCAGGTATGTGTCAAGTCCTTCAAGGCATCTGATATAGAGGTATGTAGGAGCTTACTGCTTTAAACTAGAGAAAGTACGGATTAACAGAATTATAAGGCAGGTAAGGAGCTGGCAAAAAGGGAGGGAACAATATGCAATGCTGAAAGAGAAGACTGAGAGCTCACAAATCTTAAGGAAATTTTAGAGGTTTTACAGAGCCTTGAGGACTGGAATAAAAGTAAGAGCAACATTTAGTACTCCGAAGCAGAAGAATCTTCAGCTGACAGGGGACAAAAAAGATTTCTGCTGTAAAAGCAGACAGCTGGAAGAAGAGGAGGGAAAAAGAAAAAAACACCAAAGAAAAACACCCCAAAAATCAAATTTACTTAAGTCTATACCTACACTATGAGCTTGAAGCATCTGAAAGATACAGTCCACCATCACCTGCTGCTCCCTTTTGTCTATGCATCTAGATTTCCTCCTGAAAGAAACAAGTAGAAGGCACCATCGGCTTGAAAGGAATGCACATTTGGGTGTCACTGTACTAAAAGTAGAATGTGCGTTTGGATAAAGCATCTGAGAAGCATGTTGCCTCACTTTACGTATGCAGAACGGCGGTGAGCTACCAGCATGAACGACTACATGTACCACTGCCAGAACATGAACTTTCTGGTCAGTCTCATTCAAAATTCTTTATTGTCTTCACAGTAATGTGCATTTGTAGTTCGAGCTAGAAATGACATACATGAAATCCAGTTGTTCCAGAGATGAAAGATAATTGGAAACACCTCAGATTTTCAACTGTACACTGTAGGGAA
>NW_009716574.1:56213-77278 GCF_000703405.1 Apaloderma vittatum
GTCTTTGGAACCAGCTTCAAAGAGCTGTGGCAGCAATCCACTGGGTCACTCTGCCCCAAGGAGATTCTTCAGGACTTCAGCCTGGCTCCTTGCGATGACGTGATGAGAACTGCCCTGCAGAGAAGTACTTGGGGTACTGGTGGATGTGAAGAGGGACATGAGCAAATAATGCACACTTGTAGCCCAGAAGGCCAGTCACATCCTGGACTGCATCAAAAGTAGCATGGTCAGCAGATTGAGACAGGGGATTCTGACCCTCTACTCTGGTGAGGCTTCACCTGGAGTACTGTGTCCAGCTGTGGAGCTCTCTATGCAAGAAGGACATGGACCTGTTGGAGTAGGTCCAGAGGAGGGTCACAAAAATGATCAAAGGGCTGGAGCGCCTCTCTACGAGGATAGGCTGAGAGAGTTGGGGTTATTCAGCCTGAAGGGCTACAGGAAAGCTGGAAAGGGACTGCTTACAAGGGCATGCAGCAACAGGACAAGAGGGAACAGTTTTAAACTAGAGCAGAGGAGATTTGGGTTAGATGTTAGGAAGTTCTTTACTCTTAGGATGATGAAACACTGGCCCAGGTTGCCCAGAGAGGTGGTGGAAGCCCCATCACTGGAGACATTCAAGGTCAGGCTGAATGGGGCTCTGAGCACCCTGATCTGGTTAAGGATGTCCCTGCTCACTGTAGGGGGGTCAAACTAGATGACCTTTAAAGGTCCCTTCCAACACAAGGCACTCAGTGATTCTATTCTATGAAACCACTTACTGAGGCTTGCATGTGCATTTCAACAGAATATTTTTAAGATCAGCCCTAACACTGGATTTCAATATTCAGGATTCTCTATGTAAGCGGTTGTTGCACAAACTGAGGTTCCTGGAATGTTTGCTGCCACACAGGTTACCGGGGCATACAGCTGTGAAGTGTTGTGCAAGTAGCACTGGCATGTGCATTTGGCTATGCAAATGTGAAATTTTATGGGGTTCATCTAAACATAGACAGCTCTAACCATCTGCCAAGTCCTAGAAAAGCTGTACAGGTTAGTACAGTGCAACTCTTGATGAGGACTACTCCTTTCCATCCACTGACTGAACAACTACAATTTCTGTTAATATAAGAATAACTAAATCTAACAAGAAAAAAATACATAAACGGAGAAAATGTGAGATTGAGTAAGATTTCCTCATCTATCTATTCCCAAGCTCATCTCTGATACATATCTGCACCTTTGCCACATGCCAGAATAGGCTATGTTGTGAAAGACACACATACTTTACGTACATTGCATTGCCACTTATTGAAAACAAGTTTCCTGCCCTGACTCCTGAAATCCAGGAAAAACATTTTCTTTTTCCAGAAAATTCATGAAAGTTAAGAAAAATTACCATGTTTCACAGTGTAGAGGAAAAAAAACAAAACAAACAACCACACTCACAAATCTTCAGAATTGGTAAGCCAGGGGAGAAAAAAACAACAAACAAATAAACAAACAAAACTCAAACAAAAAACCCAAAATTGAACACCACCCCCAGTTGTAGTCAATTAAAATATTTTTATTTCCTCATTTTAGTTTTGATTTTTTTTTTGTTTTGTTGTTGGTTTAGGTAGGAGGGAGGTCAGTGTAACACGATTAAGTCATTTTCTGAAAGTGTCCTAATGGGTCATTTTTTACAATTTCAGAAATTTTCCAAAACATTCTTTAAATAGGAAAAAAAAACAAATCTGAAGATTTCACAAAAGCGACTCCGGCTTCAACAAACCAGAACTTGTCTTTCCCCTCTTATCCCAAGGACGAGGCAGTGTGTGGACGAAATTCCAGCCCTCACTATCAATTATGCAAGTCTGGTGCTTTTGCAATACCCATCTCAGCAGCCTGCATCTAGGTGGAGAACAACTAGTGACATGCAACCTCGACCTAACGAGCTTGTCTCCATGGGAAACTACACATCCAGCTACACATGTAAACATCACTTCAGTCTATTAATACAATCTGCAACATTTCATTGGAGAAATTTAATAAACTGCTGTCATTATCTTTTTGCCTGAAACCTTCTTCTAAAGACAAAATGAAATTACTGAATAAAACACATCCAAATACATTTTTTTTCCCTTTCTCCTAATCTGTCTCTCCATGATTAAGCTAGCACTTGCTTACAAAGGTTAGCCTTAGGCTCTGTTGTACAGTCACTTCTGTGTTTCAACATGTCGAGGGGTTTTTTTAAGTTGAAAAAAAAATACAACAAAATATTGAGCTAGGTGAAGTTTCTAGGGTTACTGTTTCTTGGCTACTGTTGATATGAAAAAAAATATATAATGATTTGTTAGGGTGAAAATATTTAGAGAAACAGAAGGAAGAAGCTGTGGATGAGGCTATCTAATCCTTCCTCTGTATGAGTGTGCTAGACCTTATTACTGATGTTTTGTGCTGGGCTTACCCTGAGCGACGCAAGGGTAACTAATGGTTCCAATCAAGGTAAAAAGGAAAGGCAAGTTAAGCACGCCAGAACCAATTGCTTCTCGGACTGCACATACAGGAAAACACTTTTCACAGAAAACTAATGCATCAAAAAAAATCTAGCTGATGGTCAGCACCAGAAAGGCTTTTTCAGAAAAACAAACAAACAAACAAAAAACAACAAAAAATACAGAAGAGCTTTGGGGTGTCCTTGGTCTTTTCACCATTCTTCCATTTCATCCTCTTGTTTCTCCAGCCCTTTCTCATTTATATCCTTTAATTCCTCTTCAGTGTCTTGCTCCTTCCTAGTCTTCTGTCTAATATATATTGTTGTCTCACCTGAATTCCTAGAGAGACCCTTTCATTTTGACCTTTCTTTCCATACCCTCTACAGTGAAAGTTTGTTTTCTGTAAAAAACTGAACAATTCTGTGGATTTTTTATGAATGCTGGGGTTTGAAATGGTGGGAGAGTAGTACTTGAAATAATATTCATCAGCAGGATATTGTTCTGAAGACTGGGAACTAGATATCCTTCTAGTATTAATTTTCTTTTGTTGCTATTCAGAGTCATTTTTGAGAAGAGTCAGAAAGGGTTAGAGCTCATGATCAAAACTGTTAAATTACATAGCCCACCTCATAAGACCTAACTATAAAGTGGTCTCCTCAGCAAAAACTCCAGAGGAGGAAACCACTAAAATTAGCCACTGATGGTTGCTTTTGAATGTGTTCCAACTATCTGTGATAGTTTGATGACCTATCTTTGTAAATCCAGTGGCCTGATGGGCTGAAATTAGCTCTGCAAAACCTTCCCCGGGCAGAAACCAAGTCAATCTTCAGCATCGTGGAGTGCACTGAAAGAGCAGTTTTCAAAAGCATATTCCTTCTGGGGTTTTAGGTTAAACTTTGATGGCAGCGCTTAGATCATGTTAATGAACATACAGGAGAAAGCAGGCAGGCCAGCCTGCATTAGGTATGTTTCACCTTTATCAGAATCAGGTAACAGAACTGTAACCCTGTTCAGTGAGAGCCAAAAATGCAGCTCTGAGCCCCTTCTGCCTCCCTTAGTTGACAACTTTAATCCATCTTTTATCATCTACCTAAATCAGCTCCTAGAGAGTAGCATCTCACTTGTATTCCCATCAGTGGAGACACAGAAACTTGAAAATTATCGATATCTAAAACAAGACTAATGTCCTTGATTGCACCAGGAATGATGGATATTAAGCTGCAATGCTTGGACTTTCATTTCTTTCCACGAACTACTTCTAGCCTGTTCTGAACACTGTTTAGTTTTTTTTCTGCATTTGAAATATCTGTTAGCGCTGTTTTAGCAAGCTTCTGCCACTGTCCACATACCATACGGTTGTTGCTTCTTGCGCAGTTTTACTCAACTCTGTAATAGGTTTACTAAACCCACAAAGATTAGGCACTTTGTGCCCCTCTCTGTTTACCATGTCATGCATTAGCAGAGAACAAAGACTCCCATGGAAATAGAAATAAACACAGACTCTTCATGCTGACTCTTCCATATATGCCACCATCCATGACTTTTTACTCCTTTAATAGCAGGAGTAACAAACCATTCTCTATCTGTATTCAGTACAAACTACTGCAGAGATCACATAGTAGGAAAGATCACATATAGTTCAGGTCAATGTTGGGTTTGTTTTCACTGCACGCATGTCATTTCCACCATGGACTTAACATATATTTGATTCCACCAAGTCCTGCAAAGGCCAAATTAAGAAACCCTCAAGATTCTGGGCTGAAAGTCCTGCAGATCTGAAAATAGACTTTAAACTAAAATTACCAAGTCAATGTACAAGTCAGACTTGTTAGAAAGCAAAGAAGAGTTACAGCTGTCACTTTAGCAGCTTTGTACATCATAAAAGTTCCCAACGGCGCAGTCCCAGCTAGCAGCTGTGCATCCCCTCCCTCAGCAGCATAGGTGCTCACTAGTACAGACAAGAAAGGAGACCTTCGCTCCCCAGGGAAACAGTTACTTTTTGCCAGTGGAACACAAGTTGTTTACGTACATCCTACAGGAAAGGAAGAGTTTTTGCAGGCAAGGGAAACTGCTGCAGGACTCTACGGGTTTTGCCTGTGGGAGTGCCCATTTACAGTTCTCGCATCCAGTTGCAGAAAGGCAGGAAACACCAATAACTCAAGGCAAGAGAGAAGGCAAGGGGTAGTTTTGGAGAAGTGTTAAGAACGATCAAGCAGTTGATAGGAGTGAAATATTTGCTGGCCACTTGCACACACCCAGGACCACTCCACAGAAGCATCTTTGGTTTTTATCATGGGCTTCAGTGCAAACTCATCTGATTTTGTCAATCACAGCTCCATAATGTACAAGGGAGACGATGAATATGTCAGATATTCTGGCCACATTCATACTGATCTTGCTGGCTGCTGGTTAATACATAATGATACCAGGATGCCCTGTAATTATATGTATCCACACCAGGCAAGCACACACTGTGGTGATAACAAGTGCTGACAAAATATCCTTACTCCTGTGCAATCCCTCAGACTTTCCTGTGCATCTGGTTCTCTGTGTGGCTACTTTTTATCAAAAGTGCTTTGGGAAGCAGAAACTTTATTTTTGGGAAATAACTTTAGCATAATATTTTAGTATTTAAGGACAGAATTCAGTTGACAGCTGTAGAAGACATTTTAATTTATTCAACCTGCTTTTAAATGTCAGTAGTGACTGTGCATTTGGGGTTCTGTTGGGCAACCGATTCCATAACCCACAGCCATAATTAACCAGCAATCAGGATAAGACCAGTCAAGTAACCTGTCAAAGTGGATCTTAATATGTTATTAAAAACATAAAGCAAAAGAATCTAACAGTGGCTAGCCATGGCCACTCAAGACCTCAAAACTAAAAAAAAAAAAACACAAACCACTTCAAAACAAACAGAAACTAACCAGTTTCACTACAGCTTTGCTCTTTGATATTTAGCTTTCATTAAGCAAAATATATTGCAAGGGACACTTGGGCTCACTGTGAGCTTAGAAGCAGGAGCCAGACCTTGAATTTTACTAGTGAGATTTTGAAAACAAAAGCAGTAACAGGCATAAACTAAGGCTTTAAACTCCTTTTCCCTCAGTGGGCAAAAATGTTCCTTCCTTGTTTACTTTTTCCATCCAGAAAACAAAATTAAAAAACCAAACAAACAAAACAATAAAAAACACCCCAAATCTAATAACCAACCCCCAAACCAGTCATGTTCTTCTGCAGGTGATCTTCAGTTGCTATATGCAAATGTAGGAGGCAGCTGGAGGGAAGGAGAAGCAAAGCAGCAGTTTTCATGTACCTTTTTATGGGTAATCATCTACATTATTCCCTCTTTTAGTGCAATAATGTCTATTATGTCTTCATGCCATGAGTCCTTGGAAACTCTGGGAGATGTCACTCACACCTGAAGGGCACCTTCCTGTTCGTTATATCTAGCTGCATGTAAGCATTGAAACTTCTTTTTCTTCAAGGGGAGAACAATAAAATGACTTGTTGAGTTCTGACCCAAAAGGGAAAGCCACTTTCTGAATCATTGCTACCACCTTTTGGCAATACCCACCTCTTCCTGGCAACTGTCACATCTCCATAACCACTCGTGTGTCCTAACAGAGAGCAGCACATCAAATATTTCTAAGCAAGGAGGATCACATCACTAAAGAACAATGACTCCAAAAAGGGAAGAAACAGAAAAAGAGTAAAAATAAAAATCACAGTTTTTAATAAACATGAAATAAAATGTTTCTGTGTATTTGGGAATAGTGTATCTGAACAATTTCAATTTCAGAAAGCAGAGAATGGATACAAGAAATTTTCCAAGATGACATCAGCTGGCAAATTTACCTGTGCTCTGCTCCTTCCAGAGATCAACATGTTGAGATTCTGTGATCCTGCTCTGGCGGGGGAGTTGGACCCAATGATCTCTGGAGGTCCCTTCCAACTCCTAACATTCTGTGATTCTGTGAATTTTCCATGAAAGTGTGGAGGGGGAAGTAATCTCCTTTATTTTCCCTCTTTTGGTTCTCTCCCTTACATCTTGCTATTGTAAGGAAAATTCATCATTTCAATCTCTACGAAATACCTGCTACTGCTCTTCCAGCTGGAAATGGACAGCATTGTCATAGAATTTCAGCTGTCAAAATATTTGATTATTACTGTACATACCTGTTGAAGGGAGCCTGCTGGAAAGTATAGAAGTTTCCAGCTAAAATATTGAATGAAAAAATCTCACCCAAACTGGCTTAGATTCATGCCCATTTCTATCATAACAATCTATCTTTATTCCATTTTATGTCATCAATTTCAACTTTCCAGTTCAACTTTCCAACTGGAAAGCTTCAAAAGAAAAAATATTTGTGTGGGAATTTTTATTTATCAGTAATGTCCAATTTCACCAATCCAAAAAAGAGATAAAAATTTAGCAGGTGATGAGAACATTGACTGTCACAAGTTGCCAAACCTTGTGGTAAAGGTGAATAGGATCCTAAACTGGAGTTTGTTGCTCATGTCGTTCAGGAAGCCGAGCAGATCAGGTTAGATGCCATGATGCTCCCAAGACTGCAACAACACCATGCCAGTGCACAAATGCCAAGATGTTTTTTGCCTTTGTAGAGATTACGGACTTGTGATTCCTATGGCTTGGTGAGCCAGAGACTAGAATGGAAGAACTACTTCAGATTTTATACCTGAAGATTTAGCTAAACAATGATTTAGATTAAAGGGCTCTTACACAACCACAAATTCATGAACTGCCTGCAGGAAACCCTCAGGTGACATTTTATTTTGTGAACAGAAAGTCACAAAGTTCCCTTCTGGCCTTCCTATATAGAGAGATCAGTGAATCCAGGGCTGGTCCTATTCACTAAGCTTTGCTCATTAATTCTTGTTAAATCAGGCTTTCAAATTTGGCTTCCAAACTGTTCCCGCAAAATCTTCTCCCCACACCTGCAGCAGAGAGCCCAGATGTAGAAATGAATGTTTTCACTTAGGCAGGTTTCTTTCAAGGGGGATTAATTTACAAGAACTGACTGTGAAAAAGACAGTTGCTGATCTAGCTTATCATAACAGTGTGTCACAAGTCTGGAATGATTACCTGCCTTGTAAGGTTCTAGTTTTGATCTGTGGCTTGTGATTATTACTGACATGATTTTCTCAGGGGGCTGAATTTTCAGCAGTACTGTATGGAGAAGTCATATAAAGATTTGATAAGCCAGAGAGGCACGTGGCAAGAAAAAGCTGAAGGACACAAGACAATCCAGGTCCACAAAATGATTTGGAAATGGAGGGGCAGAAAGGAAAGGAATGAAAACAGTTTATCTAGTCACATCTACTTGTTGTCTCTCTGACTTCTTCCAACTTTTCACTCCCCTCTTATAAACAAGAAAACACCTTCACCATCATCTCTAACACACTTCACCATAGTCCTAAATATTTTAATATACATGTAAACACAGAGGGAATATTTGCTGTTTCCATTTTCTAGGCAAAACCCACATGCTATTTCCATTTCTGCTTCTTTGAACTTTTTTCTGCATTATCTGCTTCTCCCTGATATGAAGGTTTCTTACACAGCCATGTCTTCCTTTAGAATGCCTACAAATAGGAGTATATTTCTTTCTCATCCTTTTTCTGCAATTACCCCTCTTATAGTCAAGCTCTTCAAGATGTTTCTTCCCTTGGTATTTATTTATCCCTTCTCAGAGGCAGAAATTATTTCACCATCTCTGAATGCAGAACACAAGGCACATGTAGACACGAGAGCTATGCTGTTTCTTATAAGGAAATATTCCCAAATTACTGATTAGTCTCATGGTCCTCTCCAACAGAGATTAATGCAGCTAATATGTTAAAATCATAGTGATTTTTCAATAGTTCTAATGCAACAAGAATTCTTCTGAAAGACACACTTCTAACCTCAACTAGCAAAAGCCTGTTTCAAAGGCGAGAAAGACGAGAACTTCCCTCAATCCCATCTCATCATTCAGATAGAGCTTTCCTGCTACTGCAGGTGTTTCATGCTTTAACATAAAATAACACGGTTTTAATAAAGAACCTCATATTTTCTCTTCCATGAACCTCGAACAAGATGCTTTCTATGAGAATCAGCCAAGCTTTACAAGCCCCACTGTCAGGAGAGTAATGTAAGATGGTGAGGAGATAGATTCAGATTTGCAGGACCAGCTCATGCCACTCAAGCAAGTCCATCAGGGATAAGCCTTTGCTTTTCCCTCTCTGCTGTCTGTAAATTTCCCAACCATAGTCATCAAGGCTGGTCTCATTTTCTCCACAATACAGAGCTGCTAAGGCAGTCAAAAAGCTCTTCCTCCACTGAGCTGTTCGTGTGTCTTTTACTCCATTTTAATAACAAGTCAAGCAGGGAAGGGAACTGTGAAAATGAGAATTTCCTTATGCGAGGACACCTGAATGTGAAACAAACCAAAAAATCTATAGAAACCAACTACCTCTATTTTAAGGTGACAAAATATTCAGGACTGTAGATTACGTGCTTCTCACTTCCCTGTGCCTGCCCTGGAATATCAATAAGATTAGGTAAAAGTGATTAAAAAAACCCAAACAAATCAACACCCCTTTTTATTCAGTTTAACCACAAGTCAACCTTAAAACACTTCCTTTTCCTAGCCTGTACCAACCACATAGAAGAATAATCACCAGAGGACTGGAACAATGGCTCCTTTTATTATTACCAAGTTTTGGTACCACTTTTGTCTCGGGGGGAGCTGCTGGGGAATTATTTTTTCAGAGATTCATCTACCGCAGGGGTTGTGGAGAGTTGGGGCAGGTGAAAGAGGGGAGAAGTGCAGTTTGAGGAAGAGTCTGATTCCACTTCACTGTCTAGTTTATCACTTCCATACACTGCTGGGGGACTACACAGCTATGGAAGATAACCAACACTCTCCTAGAGGTCAGTTCACCGATGGACATTTCAGCCATGAACACTACATAAAAAGCACTATTAAATGCAGCCAAGCTGCTATATGTCTGTTTACTTAATTACAGCAAAAATCAGAGGACACTCCACCCACATGCTGCCAGAGATACTAACCAGACGTAACATGCCAAACTGCCAGTTTAAATCGAGATATCTGGGGAGAAGTCTGGACAGATCTTCCATGTTGGCTAAATAGTTCATTTCAAGAGCAGGGAGTTAGGTCGTTTTTCCCCTGGGAAATAATGCTGTGCAATACCCTCCTACACAGAAGCTGTACGGTAGCCTAACCCGATGTTGGTTACAGAAAGCCAGCCCTGCGGAGCAGAATTTCAGAAAAGCTCAGTAAGTGCTTCTGGCAAATACTTGTCAACTATGTTGCATGTGGGAAACCTCATTAAATTCAATCAAGGAGCCTTGCAGGTGCAGCAAGAGCAGAGACCACTTCTATTGGGGTTTGCACTGCATCTGCCTCCAGTCAAGCCCAGGATCTGGATTCAACAGCTTTCATAAGCAGCGTACGCACACATCACAAATGCAAGAGACTGAGTCATGAGTTCTAGTACGTTGGTTTGGGTTTTTTTAAGAAAGTTCACCGGATGGGCATAACTCTTCCCCTTGAAGTTATACTTTGCAGGTGTGTTGACTTTGGTAGGCCTTGAAAAATCAGAGCTGGATGGAAACCCAAACTGAGCAGCAGACCATGGAACCGTTATTCACCACCTGATAGCAATGAATAGGCTTAGCTGCTTCTGAAAGTGCTCACTTAGCCACATAAAGCATTCTACAATTGCTTCTTAATGTAGAGGATAAAGCCTTTTACCTCCTTTCTGCCTTTTCCCATGGCCAACGTTACCATTCTGTAATAACTCATCTCTGAGTAACAAAGTAAACAACATTACAAAATAATTTCTGAAGCCAAATATCTGATAAAGATGATTAATGCCTCATGAAATACCCAAGTCATATTTGCAATAATTGCAATATTTGAGATGGATAAGAGGAGAGAATTATAGGATTTGCTGCAAGGCTGAATTATCTGCAGGAAGTTCATGTGAATGTCACGTTACCATCTAACTCGCTGGTACCTGCCAAGCACACTCCTTAACAGCTGGTTTATTTGTTTTCTGGATTTTAGAAATAGAATATTTAGAGTTTTGAGATTCATTTGGTAAAGCTACCTTCAAAAATACCCTCAATTCTTGAGAGAAACCATATCAGTCTAGAAACTACTGCACAAATATAGGAATTTCTCCCTTAAGAACAGAGTTTTGGGGTATTCTTGAATTGTTGCCCAAACTAAAATTTCACAATGTTTGTTCAAGACAAAGTTTGCCAGTAAGTAAGCCTTCTTCCAAAGAAAAATGACGCATTTCTTATTCTGAATAAGCTATGTGGCTAAGTTCTGTAGTTTCCCAACACAACAAAGATCTAAATTCTTACCACGTGTTTTGGGTAAAAGAAGACTGGAAGGTACTGTTTTAGAGGGTTTCCTCCATTTACTATTATAGAGTCCACAGACTAGAAAGAGAATTATGGATAACTTCCTTTTTTTTGCTTTGATGGGATAAAGCAGCTCTGCTCCTGTTTATAATTAGTGACTGTATCAGTAGCTAGCTAATGCACAATATGACAATATTTGATAAAAAGAGAATAGGAAAGAAAAGTTATTGTTGGCAGCCACTTACTCTGGAGTTCTTATATTTATTCATGTAAAATTATCTATTACATCATTTTGTTAATAATGACTTAATGCTTTGTAAGGATTGTTATAAGCTAAATTCACAACTGGAGTTGTTCTGACTGGACAAAACTTAACTGTTTTGTTTTGCTTTCATGATGCCTTAAGGTTCTCTGTTATAATCAGTCACTTTCTAATGAAAAGCCTTGCCACAAATACTCCAACTTAATTACTATTCTATGACCACTCCCATACCCCCCAGCCCCAAATTGCACCAACATGAACACTGGTGGCAAACAAGCACAAACAGGGCATGAAAAAGGTCAAAGAAAATTTGTTTTCAACTTTAAAGGAGTACAACTTAAAATCCTCCAGCACCTGCTGAGCCCTTATAGCCTCTAGAGTTTTCTGTACTTCTGCAAACCGCTTGTTTCACATGGAAAAGCAAGGAAAAAATATCTGGAAGAGAAAAGCCAAGATCATTCTCCAGCCATTAGCACCTACCATGTGAAACTCCAGGCTCCCTTGAACAGCCACAGTGTAACGGGGGAGGAATATGAGCAGACTTTTCACACAGAATCACAGAATGTCAGGGGTTATCATCTAGTCCAACCCTGTTGTCAGAGCAGAATCACCTAGAGTAGGTCACACAAGAACACATCCATGGGGGTTTTGAATGTCTCCAGAGAAGGAGACTCCACAACTTCCCTGGGCAGCCTGTGCCACGGCTCTGGCACCCTCACAGGGAAAAAGTTTTTTCTAATATTTTTGTGGAACCTCCTATGTTCCAGCTTGCACCCATTGCCCCTTCTCCTGTCGTTGGACGCCGCTGAAAAGAGCCTGGCTCTGTCCTCCTGACACTCCCCCTTGACATATTTATGAACATTTATGAGGTCACCCCTCAGCCTCCTCTTCTCCAAGCTAAAGAGACCCAGCTCCTTCAGCCTTTCCTCATAAGGGGGATGTTACCCTACATTTTTAGTGTAAAAAAGCTGAAACAGGGAAAAGCCTTTCAGGTCTAGCTGAGCACAGACAGGTGGGGTATGGGATATGGCTGAGCCACTACACATCATTATGCACAAGCTAGTCCTTTATAGCAGGCTGCACAGTCGCCTTTTTCTTAAGATGTGCTGCAGTATCCAGAGTCACTTGCAGCTAATGCCCAAAAGCCTGGTGTTTTAGCACATTCAGGCTTTTATTCAGACTTTTTTTTTTACCCACCAGAAGACCCAGCAATTAAAAGACACCCCCAACTCCAGCCCGCTCTGGGTGATTACAAAATCCTGGAGGAGGCGACTGAGCATAACTTTTTCCAAAGTCTGAACACCAAAGGCCAAAAGGCAGTTGCCAGCACTTCTCTACCCAGCCAACACAAGTACCGTGGCAGGGGACACCGGCAGAAAAAGCGGCACAGCCTTCATCTGCTCCTCTGATGTTCCTCTCTCTCTGTTTCTCCAGCAAGCCCTTGAATAAATCCTTCCTCCCTTGTTAGAAAAGAGGAAAGCTGGTCTGAGATCAGCTTAGTCATGATCACCAGCAGAGTTACGCAGTGCTTGTTGAACTAAATGGAACGTTTTCTTACCCACACAATCTGATATTATACTACCCTGCTATATAAACTATGTATGTTTTTGGAAGTGCTTGTCAAGTGTGACAATTCAGCTAACAAGCCCTAGGACAAAGCAACATTAGAAAACAAGCAAGCACAAAAACCTGCAGTAAATAAAAGACTCCAGAAGCGATCGTCCTTCTTTTCTTTACAAGGAACAAATCACCTCATGTGTGTCAGGAATAAGTGGAAATCAGCCTCCAGCCTTCGCAATAATCATGTGTAGAAAACACTGTGCTTTTGTTAAAAATAAAGATGCACTTTGCAATTAACTAAGGAGTAAGAACTATTTCTTCTAGAGACAACCTAATGAGTTTTTTTTTAAACTGGCATATTCTGATCTCATTTGTTTCCCTATGGGCAGAGAAGCTGATCCTGAGTTTTCCTGTTGCAGATCAAAGTGATGGCTACAAATGTTAGTAAAACAAAGTCTCCCCTAGTGTCAGGAAAACAGGATAAAAAGCAAACAAGCAAGAAATTCAGCACAAGGATACAGGAGAAAATGGGAGAGTGTTTCTGCCATCCCAGGAAAGCTGAACATCTCATAAATCTTGGATTTCAATAAATAGGGCATTATTTATGATAGGAGACTTGTTACCATAAATGCAGCAACTCTCTGGGGAATCCAGTTTTATTTTCCTTCCTGCTCAAGGACAGTTGTTCATATATTTGTTTGCACTGCCATAACGGGAGATGCAGGCTGCGATCAGAGGTCCATTGTGTAAGGTGCTGTACACACAGTTTATCAAAACAGCCTCCGCTTCAGAGAGCCTCCAGTCTAAACAGGGAAATTCTAGAAGTCCCGAGGGGAAACAAATGCTTGTAAGGCTTCCAAGAGAGAACCAGAAGGTCTTTGGAAAAGCATCTTTGGGTGGCATTTCAGACTAAACGGAAGCCTTGATATTCTTATTTCAGTGATATGTTTCCTTGGTTTTGTGCCATTAAGAGTCTTCCCGGGATTTTCTCAGTAATTAAATCAAAACAGTTTCAGATAATAAATTTTACCTGGGGCTCAAATTTGTGCCCATAGCAAGACTTAGCCAGAATCCCTTTCTATCAGAAAATTTGCTGTTTAAATAATTCTCACAATTCCCCCTCAAACATCAGGTGCCTGGAATTCCTTGGTTACTCCTCATCTGCAAACATTACAAACTCCCACTATTACTTATTCCATTTTTCTTGAAGACTCAGGGAACTTGGAAAAACAGAGGAGCCTTGTGCACATAAGCGACTGTCACATGAGGGGGAGAGCAATAAAACATTCTTAAGGCAAGTCCACCAGAGTATTTTCAAAATTAAGGCCTGAAGTAGCTTGAGAAGGACACCTTCAATAACTTTTTCAAAGCAATTTATGCTCAGTTGTGCTTACGCAATAAAAATGAGTAAACCAGGTGTGTTATTACACATATGATCTTGCATACATTCATAGACAAAACAGCTACATATAAGGCACAATGATACATTATGCTCTAAACATAAATATACATTAGAGAGAGAGCTGTGGGTGTTTTAAGCAGAAAATAAATGAATGGTGGACAGGACCACAGGACAAGATCACCTGCATTACTGGAAGTGCTGCTATTTAATGACATATATTCCTCCTTCTCTCTTCTAGAAAACATACAGACCAGGAGGGGAACACAAAAACTCACAGGTAACACTAAGATGATGCTTACCTTCACGTTCAAGATGCGGCTGATTCTTTATGAAGTCTCTTGTCTTTGAACATCTTCTCTCAGCAGGGGTGCAATCCCTTTGGTCTCTACATGGACTTCAACATTCTTCAGAAGCCTGCAAAAAAGTTGAGGTTAATAGACTGAGAATATGCTTACTCTTGGGCTGTGCGGTTGGTGAAATTTCATCACTTAAATGCGGTTTCTGCGAAAGTTACTGCAGGTGTACGTTACATTTCTGCCCTACTTGTTGGCAAGAAATGGAGGTCTTATAAAAAATATTCCTTTTGCTGGATATAGTGGAGAACAAGGTGGCAAAGAGGAGAGAGTAGAAGAGAAGAACATTTGTCACTGCTTATTCAGACCAAGCAGCACCCCCTCCCACTGTGAACATAAATACACATTTATATTTCTATAGAAATACTGCTGTTTTACAGTAATACAGTGCACAAAACTCTCAACATGGAAATTTGTTGAACTGTTGGAATTTAAGCGAGAACAAATTGTCAAAGAATTCACAGGCAGTACTTAACTGATACAAGATGTAAATGCTAGCTATTTTACCACTTATGTAGTTTTACCTCATATTTGAACATAGTAAAATTATTCACTGAAGTCAGACTGCAAGTGTGCTGTCTTTCTTTTAAATGAAAAATTGTATAACCTACTTTTGCACTGGCACCTGTTAATAACACCATGAAGATTTTCTCTTTTCCTAGGCCATCTTCTGAGTTGCAAAAAATTGTTAATTGCTGCAAGAGGTAAACGAGCTAATTTTGTAAAATGGAGAATATGCCTGATTTAGTAAAGAGATTTCTGTTCTGAAGCTTTTAAATCTCCTGTTCACCTTCCTGTCAAGCAGTGAAGTGAATCAACCTTTTAGTGGAAGCAACTTCATCTAATCTTGGTGAGAAAAACCCAATACAGGAAAAGCTAGTTCAGCAGTCTGGCAGTCCAACATGCTGCATTGCAGACAGGAGATCCTAAATTCTTTACTTAAGAAATTCCCCTAAGAAAAATACATACAGGTGAAAAGCAAGGGGAGCAGATGGCCCAAAGGGCTTTAAAGGAAACTACAAGTCAAGAAACAAATGGTAGAGAGGCTGATAATATAACCTGGCCAACTTCATCACTGTCAGCTTCTGGTAGCCTTCCATTTCCAAGAAAGGAAGAAACTGCAGAGTTATTGGACAAAATCTACTAAAGCATGGTCATGTCACAGTTTTTATAAATTTTGCCAACAACAAATTCCTAGTCTGTAAGAGTTTTACCCAACATGGATGAAATATTCCTTGAAACCACTTGCTAAGCCCTTGTGTGACTGAAGTTATTCTTAAACCAGAGGTTTGTTGGGGGTTTTCCTTTTTGTGTTTTGCGGTTTGGTCAGGTTTTTTTAAACTTGAACTCTGAATAACAAATTGAGTCTAAAAATATCATGCTGAGTGCTTAAGCCATTTCCACTCAAGTGGAGCTAGATGTTTGTCTACAGATTTGATCAGACGCAACACTGAAATTTTGAAAATCACTGGAAAACCTGACATTTTAACAAAACACAGAAGAGATGAAAACCTGAAATTTCCTACTTGCAGTCTCTATTACTTCATCACTCTTCATCTGTTATTTCTCCCTGTAGCATTAACTGGATCTACTGTAAAATCCACGTAGTAGAGAGAGAGGTTCATGTGCTTTGGATCAGGTATTTTAATCTAGACATTTTTCTCTCTGGTGAAGTTTTAAGACTCTGAGGAACATACAGCCGTTGTTATGACTCACATAGGAAAAAACTTCAACTCTAAATTCACTAAATTATACCTATTATTGTCAAGGACGACAATGAAAAGAGATATTTATTCAATATGCTTTCCACTAGGGCCAAGGACTAAGGTCGTGGTTTATGGCTGTTTCTTATGTAATGAACATCAAATGAAGGATGCAAAATGATTCCATTTTAAGACAGAGTTAGAACGAGCTATTTAATATACTAAAAGCTAGCGCGCACTGTATTGCAAGTCCACAGTGCTCCACAATGTGAATTGGTGCCTATGCTATTAAAGAAATTAAATGAATTGAGTTTCAGAAATAACCTTCAAGTTATTGAGAAATTATTTCTGCAGCCCCTCAAGATGAACTGCCTATTACAACTGCAGGGCAGACAAGGCTAGTGTGAAACTCTCCCTGGGTTACAATGCTGGGTGGGAACATGCACCTCAAACCTTCTAGCCTAAGTATGAGGTTCTCATGAGCATGAGCCACCAAGTGAAGCTCTCTATGTCCTGCAGCTGCACATAAAGACCACATCATACCACAGTTTTACTTTGTCCAAGTACCCACAGATGAGCCTGACTGCAAAACCGGCCTAAGTTTGTGCAAAAGATGTATGAATATTGCAGACAAGTTAAGACTGCTCACAGGTTTTAGTCTGTGTGAAAACAAACCGTTATCTACCCAACTACAGATGATGGCAAAAATTCCCACTTGCATATTTCCTGCATGTTTTCTTCATGTTCTGGTATTTCTTAGCCTATTATGTGGTAATCAGTTACCACCACTAGAGAGATAAAACAGCTCAGACAGCTCTTTCCTGGTAAGTAGAGGGGAATTGCAGCAATAATTAATTATTGTTATAATATGCAAATAAAAGGTACTGCTTTACAGCTAGAATTTTTCACAGACTTTTGTAATCCTACAAAGACTTTGCCTCTGGTTCAGGCAGTCTCATAACCACAAATCACAAGTGGCTGAAGAGGCATCACTGCTTCCTCGCCCTACCCATACACTCTGTCCTTAGGCACCCACGTTTAATCCCTTTGGAGAAAGGATTCCAGGATAGAAGAACCCTTAGTACAACTATTCTTTTGTATAAGCAAGCACAACTTCAGAATGACATTTTCACACAGTTTACTTTCTTTTCTCCAACTGTAAGTCCTGTTAGATTGCTCTTGCATTAGGTGTACAACACGGAAACAGAGTCAAGATTAAAGGAAGGGTATCTACATGGGGAGCTCAATTCCACCAGGTCATAAACAGTCCAAATTTTGATTCTAGTAATGGCTGAAATCCATAAGAAAAAGAAATCCATAAGATAAGAAATCCATGCTCAAAGATAGGCTGGAGAGTCCTCGGCTAAGCTGAGCTGAGAGCGTTGAATGGTTGGGTCATTACAGAAGAGGTGGCACAAGGTTTACCTAACCCAGCCAGCTAATGACAGTTGATGTACTACTTAGCTGAGCACCAGCTCTTCTGCCAAGCAGGAGCAACAACCAAGAAACAAGCAGGTGGGAGGAGACAAGGAACAAAAGGAAAGGGAAGGGAAGGGAAAAAAAAAAATGGCTTTTCTCGCTGATCTGGTTGATTGATGTGATTAATTGCCACCCACACAGGTAGGTGCTGCTTCTGTTTATTTAGCACTCTGCCAGAAACAAATGATTGGGATTCCTTCTGGTTGCTCCACAGACTTTGTCTACCTGGAAGTTAAAACCAATTGTATCTTATGCATCACCACTGACTAAACAAAGCATCGGGACTGTAAGATAAACAACCCTAAACAGCTGAATGGCTGGGACACTTCATGCTCTCCCCACCTATCAGGGAGCCATGGGTGGTGAGAACCAGCCAGCTCTACTTACAAAGCTCCTTCTCTTCTGCTACACCTCCTTCCTCAGAGAGATGCTATTACAGCACCAAGAGACTCTTAGCTATGTATATTCTTGGAACCTTGCCAGCTTGAAGGTTTAAAAGCATCTGCTTCATGTGCCATTATGGTTGGCAAAGGCAAAGGGAGAGGGGAGGGCAAAGTGGGGAAAAAAAAAAAATTATATACCCCGACTGTTCTCCTGTGAAAGAAAACTTAAATTCACAGATAAATAGACCATGCAAAAGATTCTTGGAGTAGGAATTGCTTTCATTTTGGTTTTTGATTCTGTACTTAGACATGCTGCCTGGACTGATTTTAATAAGAACTGCTGCATTTGGGAAGAACAGTTAAGAAGGAAGACTGTAAGATATTCTAACTTAGAATAAACATATGCGTTTTCATCCCACAAATAGAGATTTCAAAAAATCTTTTCCACCTTTAGTCATGTCTGAGAAATATATTTGGAATACATCTGTGCAAGTGTGCAAAGGTTGAATGACTGTTCTCTTTTACCCACTAACATATGTAAAGATAAATTACTGCTCCTCTGTCAATTAGAGCAGTTAGCATTTCAAGTATGGGTAATCTTTCTAGCAATCTGGTTTATTCTCACCAGTTTCCACATATTAAACGTAGCAACAGTATGCACCAAGGAAACAACAATAGCTGGAGACGTGTCAAACATTTTTCTAAGGTTTCATTCTCAGTCTAGCTAGCAACATTTTTTCATCCATGTCAGGACTTCCCAAGTTCTCACCAAGTCTGTGAACACACATCTCCTTCAGTAGCATGCACAGCTCCATGTCTGCTCTCAAGAAGCAACACACATGTAGACACTGGGCTAGAGCAACAGAAAAATCTAGACTATAGGAAAACATACTTTCAGTCAATAGGCAATGTGTTAGAAAGAAAAAATCGTGGGAGAAAAAGAGGTAAGCTGATCATCAGATTTGTTAAAAAAGAAAAGCCATGGATGGAGCTTGGAGTACTTTGTGTCATGCTGCTTCAGTGCTTTGTCTTTGCCAGGGAACATACTGAGTGTGGCTTTCCCAGCTGAAAATAGGTGTCTATTGTTTTCACTTTTGGTAACAAGCCAATTAGTTGTCAAACGGGGTCATCACAAAATTGCTAGTCTGTATGGCAAAGCAAAAAATACTTCAGAGACAAATTATAATGCAAGAATTTCCAGCAAGCATGGGGTGAGGGGTATAGCCTTGTTCACAGGGCAATCAAGATGCAAACGTTCCTGTTAAGCTAGGCTTAAGCTGATGGAGAAAGTGGGTGAGGATTTATAGAAGACCAGTCTGTAACATCCAGAATAGGCATTACACAGAATGTTCTAAATACTAAAGGACAAATCTTGTTACATAATTACACTACATCTTGATCAGACGCATAGCACTTGGAACCCAATACATCAAGTCAGATGCTGAGACTTTTCTTTTTGTTCTCAGTGATATTTACAGAGGACATGAAGAAAACTGCGTTGTCACAGGTGCACAAAGCCAAAATTCCACAGTACCAGAAAGAATAAACCTGCACTAGCACTGACCAGCAACAACAGATTTGAGACACATGTCTGTTCCCAGCTATTAGCGTTGCAGCATTCTTTCAGCATGTAATTAGCACTGCTTACCTGTCTTAGCCAATATCTCTCCACCTAGTATGCAGCATTAAAACTAATCACCCAGGGATTGCAAATGCCACATTTCCAGTTCAGGGACGTACACTGCCCAACCACTGCATCCTTCATACCAGCCAAAATGACCATTAGCAGAACAGTTTTCAGTAAGAACACTCACAGCACCTCCAAGCCTAATGAACAGCTATTTGGGCCAGGTTTTCCAGGCTGCCCTTGGAGTCCAGCTGAGCAAGCTCAGGTGTGGCTACATCCAGCCTGCCAAGACCTATTCACGCCTGTAGCCTCCAAGACTGGTCATTGCATGTGTGCAGTATGGTGAAGTCTGATGAGTGACTGATGCATGACTGACCTTCCCTAATATTGCTTAAATTCTTAATCACTTGCTTTGCCTGGCCACAGCAAAGCTAACCATTAGCACCACAGACAATGGCTACTGAAGGCAGAGGAGCTCTGGGCTACCTGTGTAAATAGATCTGCAAAAGGTTAGCAAAGGCCAATGAACGTTGCGGTCTACCAGCTTGATGTGGTTTAAGCCTGACAGGCAGCTCAGCCCCACGCAGCTGCACTGGGATGAGGTAGAGAATAGGAAGGGTAAAAGGGCAAGAAATCATGGGTTGAGATAAAGAGGTAAAGCAAAAGTCACGTCCATAAGCAAAGCAAAATACGGAATTAATTCACTACTTCTCATCAGCCACCTCCAAGAACGCAGAGCAGTTACTTGAGAAGACAAATGCCGTAACTCTAAATTTCCCCCCCTCTCCCTCCCACTTTGCTCTTTTCCCACAGCTTTCATTGTTGAACATGGTATCATACGGTCTGGAATATTCCCTTTAGTCAGCTGGAGTCAGCTGTCCCAGCTGTGTTCCCTCCCAACTTCTCGTGCACCCCCAGCCTCCTTGCTGGTGTGGAAGTGTGCGAAGCAGAAAGGGCCTTGAAGCTGTGTAAGCACTGCTCAGCAACAGCTAAAACATCCCTGTGTTAGCAGGACTGTTTCATGATAAATGCAAACCAGAACGCCATGCAAAATACTATGAACAAAATTAACTCTACACCAGCCAAACCCCATACAGAGTTGAAGAATGGAGTTGAGTAAGACCATGTAAATTGTCCATGATGAATAAACAAACCCATGGCTACATCAAACCTAGATCTGATTCTTCCACTCCAGTGTCGTACGTATCTACCGTGGAAAAACACCACTCGCATCTATGGCATCAACTTCTTTTCCTTTCCAAACTTTCATTTCCCAAGACCAGCACGTCAGTACAAACTACACCTGGGCTACTAAACCCTCGGGAGGCCCAAACTCTTCCACTGCTCACTGACCTGGTGTGTCTGCAGATCAGGCAGCTCTGGATCAGACAAACCTGCTTTAGATTTTGTATTCAGCTGCAACACCCAGGCACTGCTGA
>NW_009716574.1:77309-98340 GCF_000703405.1 Apaloderma vittatum
AGGCAAAACCAAATCCCTGTGAATGCTGATGGAAGGAGCAACTAGCACAGTAAGGGCTCATTCTACTATAGGTACTGTACATTAAATTAGGATGAGGGGTACTTCATCTCTTGGCCAGGCTTGGCTGGAGATACCCAAACCATCTTTTCCTCATATACATCTCTCTTACGTTTATCACAAGCATATGTGACACATATGTTTATATTCTCTTTACAGGGGTAGACATTAGAATGGAGCATTAGACATGGTACATGTCTAATGCTCCATTCCCACCATGTGCACAGCTGAATGTGTATAATATACAAGGCATGCCATCCAAGTTTATTTTCAATTACTTAAAAGGATGTTTCTCCCTGAGGCGCAGTTTCTGTTTAGCTCGTTTCGATGCCACAAATCCAAACCATTGGGGAAAAAAAAGTAGAAAGAAAAGAGATAGTTGAAGAGCATATAAAAAGCACTGTGAAAGACTGCCCCTGGGAGGGAGCAGATGCATTGCAATTTTAAAAATTAAACCTCCTGCAACCAGTTTGCTAGGCCCTTTGATGATGAAAGCAAATTTCATTAAAGTGACAGCAGTCGATTTCCTGCAACTGCACCTATGTCTTCCTGCAAAGCAAGGCCAATAAATAAGCATATATTTAAAGGCAAACGGAATTGACATACCAATACAGCACTAAGAAAGGCATTGGGAGCCTCTACCTCCCCTTCCACAAACATTCTTATGTCAAGACTTCCTTCCTGCAGCAGGCTCACCTTCACTAATATCCTCCTGCCTCCCAACAGCAGGTCAGAGGAAGGGACAGTCTCCTCTATTGCAGTGGGTTACTTGCTCTCATGTACCAAAATAGTAACTTGTTCAACTGACACAAAAGAAAGAAAACATCCTCGCATCCTGTCCTGCTGCCAGCTTTCAAAAGGTAATTAAACATCCCCCTTTTTCAAAGAGCAGAGTTCTCCAGGATCGTGGTGTTTGAGCTCTGATGTTGTCAAACAACAGGGGGTTGCTTAAGCTTTGACTGACCTTTCCAAAGACCTACAAGCAATTTAATGGGAGCCCTCCTTAGTGGTGACAGAAACGTCCCATTATCTGCTTCCTATTGTCTGGATAGCTTGGGCTAATGGGGAACTTTGATTCTCGTGGTCATGAGGGCAAAATCAAACTACTTCAGGCAGACTCATACTCATCCATATTTCCAGTTCAAAGAAAAGTTTTTCTGTGGGAAGCTTAGTGACATTTTGATCACGTAAATTTTATTTCCCTGTATTCTGTCCTCTTTGCTTGTTCTTTCTTTCTCTCTCATGCTTACAAACCATACTAACCAAGTGCTATAAAGATCCAATCTCATTCCTTAACTGGGAAATCATGTTCTCCACTTCTCCCAAGATCATCTGTCCATCTCAAGCTGCTGAGAGGTGGGAATGACTCTCAAAGATCTTCCTGGCAGCCAAGCTCCGTTGGTGCCCAAGCACACCATGTATCAGTTGCACCTACTTCTTTCCTATCCTATACATGAGACGCTGCGGAGTTGGAGGTAGAAGGGGAGTCAGATAGATTGATGCTATGCTGGATGAGAACTCCTTACACCAGGAAAATTTATTTGTTCCTTTGCAAAGCACTAGAAACATTAAAAACCACTAGAAAGCAGAATTCAGCTCAAAATTCACTGTACAATCTGTTTGGTTTCCTGTTCTTTCCATTTTTCCTTCAAAACCCAACAGAGAAAATAGAAGTCCAAAAACAAACGCTGGGTCAAATTCTGCAGACTGTAAAGAAGTAACAGCCCACTTATTCCAGAGGAGATCCACTCAGTTAAGAACCATTAAGTCTAGCTCTGTTTCTTGATTTTATTGTTTGCTGAAAAGCCTCTGGAAGGCAGCCTCTCAGAGAATCAAATCTCCACAGCCAACACCAGATGAAGAAGTTATACTTTTGCTGTTTCTGAGCTCACTCAAGCAGGACCCTTTAATCTGCAAAGGGGAAACATGCCACTTGCCATGCCATCCAACGTTCACCCACTGCTTTGTCTCAGATAAAAGAGGTACAGCAGGCTGCTTTATCAACAGGAGAGAGCCCCATAGCAGGCCAGCTGGCTCCACGCAAGACTCTAGCTTTAGCATTTTAGGGACAGAACCAGGGGGAATGGTTGCAAGTTGCAACAGGGCAAGTTTAGGCTGGATATTAGGAAGAAATTCTTCACAGAAAGAGTGGTCAGACACTGGAATAGACTGCCTGGGGAGGTGGCTGAGTCACCTTCCCTGGATGTGTTCAAGTGTCATTTAGATGTGGTGTTGGGTGATATGGTTTAGGGGTGAACTTGTAGTGTAGGGTCAATGGTTGGACTCAATGATCCCAAGGGCCTTTTCCAACATGAATTGTTCTATGATTCTATGATTCTATGATTTTGTCTTTGCCTCAGCAAGATCAGTCTCTGTACTGCCTTCCCCTTCCTCAAGTTTTCCTCTGCCTACGTAAAATAATTACTGGCAGGAAACCTGTCTCTCTGTTTTCTCCCCCTCTCTCCCAGATATCCAAGAGGCAACAAGGTTATGGGGCAACCTAGGAAATGGAATAAACCCCCCTCTGTGTTTAGCTCCTTCTGCAGCATGATCATTACACAAGCATCCCCTTTGCTCCTGCGAGGTGAGAGAGAAAACATGGGGATACCAGAGCTTCTGGGGCAAGATACAGCCGTACCAAGCAACACAACTCACCCAAGCCTTTTCAAGACATACGTGGTGCGGTGAGGACTAGTGAGTGTTTTGACTCAGCCCAGGTAATAAAAGGAGATGCTTAAGGCAGCAGGCTCCCTGCTGCTGCCTTCTCCAGAGCCTGGGAATGCCAAGCTTGATGCTGCGGGCAGGGAGAGTGTGTGTAGAGGAGTAAGAACCACCGTCACACAGGAGCGATGGAGGGAGAGAGCAGCCTTCCCGAAAGAGCTGTTGCTTTTCTCAAATTTCTCATCGCACCAAAGGAGGAGCGGCAGCCAGCCCAAGTTTTCTTCAGGGCACTTCCCCAGCTTGGTGGCAGGAGCAGACAGGCATTAGTTCTTTCACCTTGGGCCAGTAAATTTAATTCTGCCAGACGTACCAAAAAAGACGCCCGAACTGGCTGTGCTCAAACACAGGTCAGGGTCATCCCTTGGGAGCTTCAGGAATATCATAGCAACCATAATGGCCACAACAAATTAAAGCAGTGCGTCAAACAATCGCCGGCATTTCTGGAAAGTACCTTTAGATTATGCTTCTAGCAAAACACATCCTCACTGAAAACATACAAGTTCTACAGTCGTACAGGGGAAAGAGGTGTCGGGTCTGTTTTTTCATTTGTGTTGTTGGGGTTTTTTATTGTTTTGGTTTGGTTTTGGTTGTGGGTTTTTTTGCACCTGCTGCTGTAAATTTGGAAAGTAGCGAGGTAATCTAAAAATTACTAAAGTAAATACGTTGTTTTTTTTTTTATTACCAGTTTAAAGCACATGGTCAAGTAGAGGGCAGCTTCGTAAGTTACCCAAGTGCATCCAAATATGACACCAACTCTGAATGTGTTTTATGAAAGCATCAATAATTTATTGATGTGGCCCAAAACTGGGCTATTGTCAGTGCTCACATCACACTGGGGTAACCCCACCAAACACAATAGAGTAGCTTCATATCAGGCCCAGGACAAACAAAGAGCACTGGGCCAATCCCATTCCCTGGAAATCTCTATTTACTTTCTATGACAAAAAAAAAAAAAAGGAAAAGCATACACAAGGCTATAAGTGAGAGATTTTTAATCGAGGAAAGATGACAAACATTTTCTGGTGTATTTTTAGCTCTAACAAGCATGGGCAAACAACAAGATGGAAGCCAGCACAAATCTCTTCCACCACCCTAGAGAGCACCTTCTTCTGAAATGAGAAAAGAAATCAAAGTTTCCACAAGACTCATAATGAAATTATCTAGATCCTACACTTAGTGAATTTCAAGCCCCTAACATCTCTTAGATGCTTCTGAAAAATTTGGCTTGTGCTTCCATGAAGGTAGAGGCAATGCAAAATTTACAGAAACTCAGATAGAGCTTCCACAAATACAAATGAAATCAACTGAGCCAAGCTATTTTATGTAACACTGATTTAGCACAGGGCAAAAGTACAACCCAATATGAAGAATTAATTACTTCTTCCTTGAGTGCAAGTCTCACAGAAGCTATTCATACATCATTGTTTTTAATCAATGTCCTTAATATCACTGAGACAGTAGCTCTAAATGTCATTCAGTATTTATCATTTTCACGCATTGGTTTAGCTTATAATAATCCTCCTTTAGATCTCTGAAATCTCTGCTTACCTGCTCATCTTCATTTTTTATTGTGGGATCTATTTTTTAATTTATCATTGTGCAAAGTAATTCATTACAGCCAGAAGCTGGCAGCCAGACCATTGGTTTTTGTTTTGTTGTTTTTCTTTTCTTTTTGTTTTTGGAGGGTGAGAAGGGGGAAGATACAAAAATATTTAGCTATTGGAAACATCAGATCTTAGCCCTTCTCACTTACTGTATGAAACTCTATTTTATACATCTAACTGGTTTTGACCGAGTAAAATTTTTAATGTTCATAAGACAGGCTCCGTCACTGTTGCCATCATTATGTATCAGTCCACAATGCAAGATGAGTTAGCTTAATATACTCTTGAAAACTAGATCTTCTTTTCTCTACTCTGACCTATTTTTAATAGCTGCAGCAGGAGGAGTTCAAAGGAAAGTTGTTCTGCCTGGAGCTGCACCTTCCCAACACAATTGCATCACCAACAGCCACAAGAACTCAACAGTCAAAGTAGTGAACAAGCTGCATACAAGCTGTGAAATATATTCTCACACTTGAATTCATAACCAATTACGTTAGCAGGACAGACTCTGTAGTTGAGGTGAAGTGATAAACAACCCCCTCCTTTTCCTATTAAGAACAAGAGAGTCAGATTCTCCACCACAGCTACTGAAAGCAAAAAACCCTCTTGTTTACAAGTGAGAAAGTGGTAGGACAAGAAGGGGCTGGTGGGGGGGAAGTCTCCACTTAAATGAATCTGAACACTAAGCTGAGCTGCTCACGCAAATAAAACCAACCTTTACATTCAAAATCTCCCTCCTGTCTTTAATCTGCCATTGTGGATGCCCTACCGTTGTGGGTCAATATCTGGAGCTGGTAATGTACACACATTGGCATTGTCCTACACTGAGAGCATTCTTTCCTGTTCAGATGGGAAAGGAGAGACCATGGCAAGAACACGAGAGGAAAAGGCAAGTACAGTCAGCACAGCCGAGCAAAGGTATGACTGAAGTTTCAAAGGAGAAGCCACAGACCAGCTCTTCAGCCCATGCACGTCAGCTGAGCTCCAGCAAAATCACTTCAGCGTCTGCATCAGGTCACTCCTGGTGAAGAATGGCTGCACAATCCAACATACACACTGCCACCTAGACCCGCCTCTGAAATAACTGCCTAAAATTATTACTGAAATTAATTGGTCCTGAATTGACACATCTTGTGTGTTTTAATTTAAGCAGGAGGATGCCTTCACTTTTAAAACATGGAGTTCTCTCCATTCAAAGCACGGCAATTAATACTCTGAGCTGCCCAAAGATGGATTCAAAGCAACTTTCAAGTGTCTTGAGTAAAACCCACAGGCAAAATTCTCTACAGGGACAAACAGGTGAGATCTCATTAAAGTCCACACCACAACTCAATTCAAGCAGAAGTATGGTGATGAGCACCCAGGCAGCAACTGGAACACCTCTAAATGTAAAGTGTGCTGCAAATACTGCTGGTTATGAAAAGCATGCTGCTCTAACAAGATTCCAGATAGTGATATCTGGTTTGGGTCAAGAAGGAGAGTCAATTTTCTCTTGTCAAGTGACCTTCATTTGTAAATTCTCTCCTGAGGCACTTGCTTCCTTCTAGCAATTTTTAATATATTCTCTTACTTAAATATCTATTTTAGTGAAACTGATGTGTACAGCACCACTCCCACCTTTTCCAAGATTACTTCTGGTGTTATTTTAATGCCTCAGGAGTCTCATTTCAGCCTGGTAATAACCCACTTACATATGAACAACTCGCAGTTGTCACTGAGTGATGTTTCAGATCTCCAGGCTTCCCATACCAAAAAAGCTTGAGGCTTATTCTCTGTTTATGTTTCTCTGATGTGGGGCAGTGGTGCTTTCCTGTACACTGCTTAAAACTTTCCCTCCTAATAAACTGAGTTTGGCAGGTCCTTGCAGTTGTCTACACGTTATATATATCAGGGGAAAGGTAAAGGCTTACAGGCGAGTGACTCAGTGATGTGAGAGGAGCGCTCGCTGGATCAAAGCCTGCTGTACATACAAATTCTGTCACCCTGGGAGCCCCCTTGTGCAACAGATACCACAGTTTCACTGCGGTATCGAGAGGCACAACTTGCAAGCACAGGCATGCCTGCAGCTCTCCTCAGCACAGGGGGAGGAAAGGAGCTCTCAGCAGCCGTGAAGAGTCTCCAGGGCCCCTCATATGGTCCCTGTACAAGCTCTGGGGGAAGGTAGTCATCACCCGCGTAACCAGAATGAGCTTAAGGCAGATGTCTGTTACCAGCCCTGTTTTTTGTAAGGGGCTGGGAGAGTTGATCTTGCCACTAATCATTATTTGGACTGATATTAAACTAGAATATGTCTGTCATTGCAAAGAATTTGCCCTGCTATTTGATAGATGTTATTTATTTAATGCTACGCCTCTGGTTTCAAATTACCTGAATAATACCTGGGAACGTACTGGATGGTACAAGACACTACAAGGAAAGACTTTTACTCATATAGCCTTAGATCCAGCCAAGCAACAACGAAACTTCACAAATTTCAAGCAAGAATGTGGATAACACAATTTAATTTTTTACTTTCTAACCTGGATTTTATTTTCCTCGTACTTTGTTTAGCTTTGATCTGCCCAGGACATAAGATTTCATTCACAGATGCACTTCCTGTAAGTCTAAAATAAAGATTTCCAGATTACTACTTTTGACTTCCAGTATCTCATAAATCATTATATTTCATACTATTATTAAATCAAAAGTTTGCATTTAACAAACTCATGTTTTCTAGAAGGGCTTCCGATTTTGATTCAAAGAACTGACTAGTCTACCTCCACTTTGTTCCAGGGTTCAGTCCACCACTTCCAACTGAAGTGTTCTCTCTCCTTTGAATCTTAAAAGCACCTGAAAACAACTTGCAGACACTGATAGCTGCTAGATTATTGATTTTTCCAGAGACAAGCCACCTAATAAGCAATTTCTTCATTTGAAGGCATTTATCCACTGTATTTTATTACCTCCTATTCACTTAGCAAGATGTTACTAGCTCTTCTGATTCTTCTCATTTACTCAGAAGATAACTTTAAATCAGTGGCATTACATTTGGCATGAATACAGGGATGATCACGTTCCAGAATTTTCGACTGTCCAAAGTTTAGAAACGATTCTGTGTGTTACTCAGACTGATTTATTCAGATTATTTTTCCTTTTCACTATCACAGATGCTCTATCAACAGAAAAACATTCGGGTTTTGAAGTAAACTGCTGTAGATAATAGCTGTTGCTTAACAGGCACCAGCCTTTCCAACACTCACAAATAAACCTTAAAATTCAGAGGGGTATTGGCATGTTCTTGCACAACTGGTACGAAAGAGATGCTCTCCTGCCTTCTCACCAGCCGGAGATCATGGTTCTCATAGGACTTGTTTTGCAGTGAAAGCAGAGGGAAGGTGTCTCTTCCAGCTGTCAGCAGCACCCACTTCAAGGAGGATTTTTGGATCGAAGTGGAGGAGAGAGAAACACGAACTACAGAGCTCAAAGCTGATAGGACATCTTTCCCTCATCTCCTTGGGGCCATGGGAGACCACACCAGGCCCAAAGAAAGAGAAGCACTTGTGCACACGGGTGTGCTGGGTGCAGAGCACACTGGCCTTTGGAGAGGCAGAAAGAAGCTTCTTGCCTTCCCCCAGAGGAAGTTTCAGCAGGGAGGGGGCAGGAGGAAGACAAGCTACCTTTGCAGTTTCAATTTTCTTTTGGATTTTCATTTTTTACTTCTCTGTTTGCCCCTGGCTTATAAGAAACACAGGTTAAACCGCCAAGACACGTCTACCTCCAGCAGTTCCGAATCCCTCTAGCAATAAAGAGAACAAGGGCTACCCTTTTCCCCTTTCTAAGAAAAAAGACACATGCACAAGCACAGGAATTAAAATCTCTTGGCTTTTTATCCCGAGCTGTTGAATTGAAAACCACAGTTACTACAACTCCCTGGACACAGCACAGCCCTGCTCCTCTCCTCATTCCCATCTCCTCAGTTCTTGGTTTGGACTCGCAACAATCAAATAAAATACATTTGCAGAGGAGTCCTGTGCTGATGGGAAGGGGTGCTCACCTCCTTCATTCCCCTCTGATAACTCGTAATCAGGTGATATATCTCAGTAACAGCAAGTGAGCTAAACTCCACTCTCAGCCAGAGCAGTCCAGCTTTACCAGGTTTGATGAAATTCTTCAGGTATAACTACTCACTGTAACCCTTCATATTAAGAAAAACACTTACACACGTTTACAAGCTCATTTCATGCTCCTCTCAGAGCAGCAAAGAGTTCAGTGATTTACCACGCCTGCTTTCCTATCTTTCTATCTGCCCCTGCTGTCCAAGTAACATCATATAAACTACAGATGTTGTACAGACTTCAGCAATCCACCTTCCACTCCCTTCAAGATTTCTAAACAACCTCCTGATGTACTGAGTGGGGCGCACATACCACAGCGGGGTTTATTCACATGCCCAGCTCCCCAGCAAAATGCTTTGGCTCTCTCAAATAGTGCGGTAATAAATACTCCCTTATGTTTGCCACAGCACTCACAGATGAATGCCTGGATCTCTCACTCAGGCAAATGCAGCAGCTCTTGTAATCATGAGAACTCGATGTGCTTGTGGTCCATGTGCCAACACGCTCTTGCTGTCGTACCGACATGTGCTCCCAGTGACACCGGGAAACAAAATGTTTCAGAGTGGCTGGGTATACACATATGCATCCTGAACAGGCATGAAGAGAAGCATATTCCACAAGGCAGCACTCCTTTGCTAACAAAAAAACTCAAAAAACCAAACAAAGCCGATTCTGCTCGCAGGCAGATCCCAAGGGCCTCAGTCCTAACTTAAGTGCTTTCAGGGACCTTTTCTACCAGTTACTTTGCCTTCCAAATCTGCCCCACAGCTCTCCACCCTGGCAAAGCTAAGCAAGCAACCCAAGGGCAAACAATAAACTGTGACCTCTTTTACTCCGTCCACTTAATAGGTAACAGACTTTGCATTCTTGTAAGGCTGTCTGGGGAGTTACTGGGTTTGGTTCGTGTGTACCAGAGATTGCTTATAACTTAGCTCGAAAAGCCATATATATGGACACATATATATATGTTTGTATGCACAGATTTTTAGCTCATTCTCTCTACACAAAATAAACTAAGCTATGTATATATGCTGGTATATATAGGCAAATCTAACACAGGACATTTTCAACTGTGGAGTGGGGAATATAGCAAAGAGCTGACCCTTTTGACCCCTGGCATACCTGCCTTTTGTAGGAGGGGGGCTGTTTATTTAAGGAGATATTTTGCAGATGATTGCATCTTTGGGAGACACAACTACACACACACACACACTGCTGGCTTTGAGCAGGCTAAACTGCAAAAGTGAAGAAGGGAATTGGGGGGAGGAAGATTTTTTTTCATAACAGGAATGTAATGCACTCTATTTTGCTTTAGCAACTTCACAGGTGTATTTTCAAAGCACAGCTTTACAAAGTAGCTGGTGGGGGGAAAGAAAAAATAAAACTAAAAATGTGCATGCAACCTTTGTGTAAACTTCCTTTAAGAGCCCTGGAATTTACAGACGTTGGAGGACACAGGAAAGCACCTGTCCACCACCATTCTCTCACCTGATTAGAGGCTTTGTTACTCCCTGGTCATGACAATGCAGATGCTTTTTCACTGCCAGAGATCAGATACACCCATCTGACACAACCTGATGTACTACACAACCACCCAAATGTTAACAAAAGGAGACTTCATCACTCCAAGGAAATACTGATACATGACTTCAGATTTCCATCTGATTTTGTCCCTCAGTAGATCATCTATCACCTTTCCAAGAACCATTTGTAAAAGAAAGATCACCATCCTCCCTACTCGCCCAAGTTAGACAAACATATTGGAAGTCTTTTCAACCAAGAGCAGCAATTAAGGAAAAGATTTCCCAGGCAGTCCTTCGGAAAAAAACCAAACCCCCCCAAAAACAAAAAAAAAACCCACAAACAAACAAAAAAAACCCACAAAAAACCAAAACAAAACACAAGCTATTTTCTGGGGTCTTTTGACCTCACCAAGTGAAGTCAAAAGACACAGTCTTAAAAATCTCATCCAGTGAGTTTAGGGTTTAGATTTGTAATTTAATATCAGTGTTTTCATGTGTTTAGTGCACTCACAGCAATCTCAAATCACTTTGTAAAAGCTGGAAAATAACATCATCCCCTTCAGCAGACAAGAAAACCAAAGTACACAAAGACTAGAGGTGCACTGAGGGTGCAAGATGGTTCAATAACCTGTAGTGTGAACGTTCAATATATTCAATGTATTTTATAGTATTACAAATTTTCAGAATGCTAAACATGACAAAGACCCTTTGCATGAAAATCTGAAGAGCCACTGCTACTCTTCTGAAGAGGTGTTCTTTGAATGGTGCTTCTTTTTGAGTTTCATTCAAAGATCAGGCATTTATTCATAATGGGAACAGTCAACATGCTAAAAAAAAATGCTCTAACAGTTTATGGAAAACATAAAATAGAAAAAGGAAGGGAACACAAGCACTCTTGTCTTGCCTTAGGGCTCGTTGTTTATCCAAACTGGATTTAACCATACCATGCAACAATCAGCCCAGCCCAGCCTACCCCTCTAAAGACAATATTCCTCAGCATTAACGCCAGCCAACCTGATTGCAATCACTAACCTGGATTTAGACCGAGTTTATGGAAATGGCAAACTGAATTTTACCAGAAGCAGAATGAGCTAACACAAACACTATCATGAAGCCCTGCCCTTTGTCAACACTTCGCTCCTGTCTCCAGTCCTGTGTAATGGATTTGTTATACGTGTTCCCACATAACTTCTAACTGTGCTAAAGAAATTATCACTTCATTGCATCATACCAGCACTAAAATGCCAGAAAAAGAACTGCAGCTTAACTGTTAGAATGTAAGAGGGAGGCATTAGACTCCATGTTTCATACAAAATTTGTAGAGAAAACAAGACTGGAAGATTTTGGACAGAGATGGAAATTACACGATTGCAGCCAACCAACAGAAGGAGTTTGAATGAAAACAGGCAACCTTGAAGATAGTGGTTGCAGTAAATAGTAAAGTATTCACTCTGTGTGCAACTAGCACTGTAGCTTTTAAAATTATTGATGGAGTTGCTCTTTCAAATAATTTGTTTCCTTTACATATTTGTACTAGCCCATTGTCCCACGAAAATCAAATTAAAAGAGCAGTTCTGCCACAAATGCAAAAAAAAAAAAAAAAACCTGGCTACCTCTTTTAATTCAATGCTGCTGAAAGAATAAGCTGACTCACAGATAGAATTGCAATGAATAAAGAAAAAGCAAACATTAGTTACCTGATGATATTTGTCATTTCAGCCAAAGATGGTTGAAAGTTTTCTGTCAAAAACTTTAAAAAGTGGATGTTTTCCCTCCTTAAAAACTTTTCTGTATTTAAAAAGTTAAAGAAACTGTAGTTAAAAGACAAGACTTCAGAAAATGGAATTTCCTCTTTTTTTTTCCTCCCTTGCTGGAAATTGGTGTTGAAAATTTTTATAAAAATCGAAGAAAGGTGGAAAATTGTCTTTTTCTCACCTTAAATTCTTCTGCCTTTTTTTTAAAAAGGGTGCAGTGTGTTGAAACACTTCTTAGAAAGGAGTAAAGAGTATTAAAATCACAAATCCCTCCTTCAACAGAAAAAAACCCCCACCTTTTCTTCATATTGGGTTGTTTTTTTCCCCATCAGAGATCAAGTTTGACACTGTCACTTGGAGTTTTATTATTTTCATCCTTATTTAAAAAATGCCTAACCATGCTTCTAACAATTTGCTTTGGTGGCCTCGGTTTGCACAGGCTAACTCCTTCCTCCTCACCCCTGGGAGAAGAAAATGATCATTGCATCGTTGACATCTTTGGGTGCTCTGTGTGAGGAGGAGGAGAGAAGATAGGGCCGTTCACAACAGCATCTTGGAAATCCTGCTTAAATCTCTTCCCACTGACTCTGGCTTGTCAAGCTGCCCTCTGCAAAGCTGATGTCCTTGCTTTTCAGAAGCAGCAAATACCAGCCTGATCCTTCATCTAAGTTGGAGGAAGAACTTCTTTACTGTGAGGGTGCCAGCACTGGAACAGGCTGCCCAAGGAGGTCATGAGCTCTCCGTTTTTTGAGACTTTCAAAACCCACCTGGATGCGTTGCTGTGTGACGTGCTCTAAGCAATCCTGCTTTGGCAGGGGGGGTTGGGCTAGCTAGAGGTCTCTTCCAACTCTGACGATTCTGTGGTTCTGTGATCTCCAATGGGATCTCCACCAGACTGCACAGGTGATATGTCTTGCAGGATTTAGGGTCACTTGTGCGGCTTTTCTTGGCTTCCACTGTGCTGCATGTTACTAATATCTTTCTTTGAAAGCAGTAGCACTCACAGTAACACCTATTTGCCATTGGCTCTGCCACAGCTAGGAATGGCCCCAAGATTTCACAAAGATGGAAAAATCCTCAATCTGCATCCTGCTGGAGAACTTGAAGGAAGGTGGTGCCTTTTAAACTGGCATGTCTCCAAGGGGCAATAACTGAGCTTTACTCTTCCAGTTTTTCCCATTAAAAAAATAAAATTATCAGAAATGTTTATTCAACAATGAATAAAATGCTCGAATCAGATAGGCTTTATCTGATAATAAGGTAATGACTGACTACTAAATCACATGGCAGCAAAACATTTTTCATGGATGTGGTAATGTGTCCTTACCTGAAAACCTCTGATTAAACAACAGGGGGGTGGGGGGGACCGCAGATAAGAACAGAAAAGTCACGTAACACAGCAATAATAGCAACACAGGGTGAGTGTCTTGAGAGTGAAAAAAAATCTTTGGGCATCCACCTACAAACACAGTTCTGCCTCTCCTCTGTGGTTCTATTGCCTTTCAATTAATTTTGCGCTGATGCTGTTCACCTGGACAGCTGAATATCATAAGATATTTCTGCATTTTGTTTCTGTAGCTTCTATTGCAGGCAGTGACAGCTTCTGCAAGAGTTCTACTATTTACATAAAATTCATAAGTAACAAAGGCATTTGTTGCCTTAAGTAACTAGTATTGTGAAATTTATCTAGAAGTTTAGCTCCCAGAAAAAGGAAAAAAACCAACCACCTCTGTGTTCTCAGGGGACATTCTTAAAAAAAAATGTTAGACAATTACACAGCAGTAAAGTTTACAAGAAGAAATTTGCTTTCTCTAAATTCAATATACACTAAGTTGCTGGCAGTTTTCAGTCCTATTGTATAGCAGCTGCTTTAATACTCTGTGGAAGTGGCAATTTCATTGATAACCATTAATCCTCAAACATTTTTAGAAGCTCATAAGAGTAAGTCTAGAAAACCACAGTATCAGAGAGTACGGGGAGCAAACAGACCTCAAAAGGTCATCTAGAGCATGGTCAGCAATGCCTAAACCACTCCTGGCAGATGTTTGTCTAACCTCTTTTTTAGAAGCTGCAGTGATGAAGGGATGAACATGCAGCAAATTTCTAACGAAGATGAAAGATTTCAAACTGAGAAATATTCCAAAACATCCTTGGCTCATATGGATAAGATTCTGTTTTCACTTCAGTATAAACATGGTTACGAAGCAGAGGATATTTGAGGTATCAGCCACAAAACACTATGAATCCCATGAGACAAGTAAATTATGCCCTGTTCTGGACAATGCATAGCTCTTTCCACTTCAGCTGCTTCTTTCCTAGATGCTGCCAATCGCAGCAATTTAATCAGACATTACACAAGTGCCAGAGGAAAGCCTGACAGCCCGAGGTGCAGGCTGTTGGAGCTTTCAAAAGCTGAAGATATTTCCAGAAGAAATGAAGTCTTGATAAAAGCCCCAGACACTGGAAAGCTTCTTGGCACCACTTAGTGCAAAAACTTCACCACACACTGTTCAGATGTTGGTGCTTTTTAAAAGGTTTCCCTTTGTCCCCAACCAATGTCCTAGATAGGCTACAGACAGGAGAAGAATTAGTCACAAGAGAGAACTAAAACTCAATATTTTCAAAAAATTCCATAACTCAAAGAGGCGAACTTAGAAATTAAAAAGCTATTTCTCCCATGGGCCTGCAGCACTTTCTTCACCTTGCCGAGCTTCCTCTCATCCTAAAGCACTAATATATCCCACACACTTTGCCCTCACATACCCTAAGGGGAGAGTCTCTTTACAACTACCTGACAGGAGGTTGTAGCAAGGTGGAATCTCCCAAGTAACAAGCAATAGAACAAGGGGAAATGGCCTCAGGTTTCACCAGGAGAGGTTTAGATTGGATATTAGGAAAAATTTCTTTACTGAAAGAGTAGCACTGGAACAGACTGCCCAGGGAAGTGATTGGGTCACCGTCACTGGAGGTATTTAAAAGACTTGTAGTCAGGAACTTAGGAGTATGGTTTAATGGTCAACTTGGCAGTGTTAGGCCAACAGTTGATGATCTTAAGGGTGTTTTTCAACCTCAATGATTTTATTATTAGGTAAACTCCTAGTAGTCCTTTTGAAGATAATTTAAATACATCTGCAGACATCACTTTCTTAAAGGCAATAGCTATATCAAGGTAAAACATTTGTATTCAATACATCTGGAACATCTTTGCCACACACTACTCCTCATAATGTTTGGTCATATTGTATCCACGTGGAGGAGGCTGCTCATAAAGACTGGTTCAGGTGAGATACATGACTTCTGGATGGAGAAAACCTTCCCAACAGCCAACTAAAGGCTGCCTTGTCCAGTGCACCTACCTCCTTGCTTTAGCCCCACCATACCTGTGCCTGTCTGTTCCCAGATCCACAGGAGGTATTGAGGAGTTCTTCAGGAAGCCCATTCTGTCCTAACTACTGATCACTTTGCAAGTTAGCTGAGCCTGTGCCCCCAGCGAAGGGCTCAGTGCATATCTCCCACTGCATCGGGGCACAGAGCCAACAGCCCTACACAGCCTGCAAGGCAGGTCCCCAAAATGAGGCTCCAACCTGTGCAGCTGCAGGGGCTGACATACCCTCCTAAGTCTTTATGCTTTATGGGATATCTGAAAAAGGCCATCATAGTGACACAGAGACCTGTCACATGGATCCAATTTTCCAAAATCATGCCTGACAAATTTGGTGGCCTTTTATGATTGGATTAACAGCATCAGTCAACAGGGGAAGAGCAACTGATGTCATCTACCTGGACTTGTGCAAGGCCTTTGACACTATCCCACGTGACATCCTGGTCTCCAAGTTGGAAAGACATGGATTTGATGGATGGACAACTTGGTGTATAAGAAACTGGCTGGAAGGAAGACTTCACTCAAAGAGTTGCAGTCAATGGCTCAATATCCAAGTGGAGACCAGTGACAAGTGGTGCCCCTCAGGGATCAGTATTGGGACAGGTACTATTTAACATCTTTGTCGGGAACATGGACAGTGTCATCGAGTGCAATCTCGGCGGGTTTTCCGATGACACAAAGCTGTGTGGTGCAGTCGACATGCTGGAGGGAAGGGATGCCATCCAGAGGGACCTTGACAAGCCTGAGAGGTAGGCCCAGGCCAATCTCTTGAAATTTAACAAGGTCAAGGGTAAGGTCCTGCTCCTGGGTCGAGGCAATCTCAAACACAGATACAGGCTGGGCAATAAGTGGTTTGAGAGCAGTCCTGAGGAGAAGGATTGGGGTGTATTGGTGGATGATAAGATCAACATGAGCCAACAGTGTGCACTTGCAGCCCAGAAAGCCAATTGCATCCTGGTATGCATCAGGAGATGTGTGACCAGCAAGTCAAGGGAGGTTAGTCTGCTTCTCTGTTCGCCCTTGCAAGACCCCACCTGGAATACTGCATCCAGCTCTGGAGGCCCCAACTCAAGGACATGGAGATGTTGCAGCAAGTCTAGAAGAGGGCTACCAAAACAATCAGAGAGCTGGAGCATCTCTCCTACAAGGACAGGCTGAGTTAGGCTTGTTCGGCCTGGAAAAGAAAAGGCTCCAGGGAGACCTTCTAGAGGCCTTTCAGTACCTGAAGAGGACCTACAGGAAGGCTGGCGAGGGACTTTTTGCAAGGGACTGTAGTGATAGGACAAGGGGTAATAGGTGGGACCTGGAAAAGCGCAGGTTTAGACTAGATGTAAGGAAGAAGTTCTTTACCCTGAGGGTGGTGAGGCACTGGAACAGGTTGCCCCAGGGGGGTTGTGGGTGCTACATCCCTGGAAGTGTACAAGGTGGGGTTGAATGGAGCCTTGAGCAACCTGATCTAGTGGGAGATGTCCCTATCATGGCACAGGGGTTGGAACTAGATGATCTTCGAGGTTCCTTCCAACTCAAATCATTCTATAATTCTATGATTGTTTCCACCCAATTAACACTAAACCTAAGTATTCTTATCTTCACCATCTGCCTCATAATCCACCTCAGGTTCACCAAGGTGAAGCCATGAGAAGGGATTCTATTTTACTGTTCAAATAACCAATCTGAAGAGGAGCTGGATATTATTACAGTCATACATTGCACAAATATCTGTTCCTCTGCAAAATACAATTCATGTTATATAAACGCATTAGCAGTATTACAGTTATGTAACATAATAGCGAAGAAAATGAATGATCCTAGTAAAGAAAATATGAATCACCTTGCCCTATCAAGCAAGTAACTTTAAAACAAATTATAGCAGCCTACAGATGCCTTTTAGACAACTAAGAATTGCTCATCAGAACACAAATTATTGACATTTGAGTCAGAAATTTTACTGATATGAACATTTTAATGAATGATTTAATATTGAGATTTAAAGAGGCTGAAGGCATTTTTGTAATTTTAGTAAGGAAGGCAAAATTATAAAAGAACACTTGGGATTTGAGAAAGAAATTCCCAGCAATTAACTTATCCTCTGCTTAAGTGAAAGATTTCTTTTTTGGAAGAACATTGTGTTCTCATCCCCAACTGATTCCACACGCTGCTCCAAATGCTAAATATCTATAGAACAGCTCCAGCTTTGAGCTATGCTAATCATCAGACATCAAGCAATTTTCTCTGGGTATGAAAACAATTTCACTCTTGGACTGATTTATCTAAAGGAGACCTTTTATATGAGAAAAAAAAAAAAGAAATCATCTCTGCTTTTGCTGTCTGGAACACTTCAATGCAGAACTAGAGGACTTCGATGAAAATCATTCTGGCAAAACCACCATGGCTTCTGGAAGACTTTGCTTTCTCTTTGAGCTGGCCTTAGACCCCAAATATTTGCAGTAAACTGAAGTATGCCTATTCTTTGATGCCATGGGGATTAACCTCCTGCTTTGTATGCTCATCTGAAGAAATACGCCATAAAAAGAAAACGCTCTTAAAAGTGATCCAGAAAAGTCTGAATACACTGCATAAATCAAGGACTATGGCACACAAGGCTCACTTGCCTGTTATGCTTAAAAATGCTAATACAGACAGCATAATGTCTATTAAACATATGCTAAATATATTCTCACGTCGCATAAGATAATGCAATGCCCCCAATGACTAAAATTCTCATTAGCTTGTAACGGGCACCAAACACCTAAGGAAAAGAAGCCTGGTGATACTCTGTGGATTCTCCATGCTAACACCATCAGGTTTCAATACCACAAAGGCTCTGTTTCACTGGTAGTTTCTCAGGCAATAGTGTTTCCTTATTGCATGTAGATTATTGTAATACTTCTAGCATAAACTCAGAGTGGTGGGGAAAAAAAAAACAAAAAACAAAATCTCTTGCCACAAGGATTGGTTCTACTCCAAAGTAGAGAGAAAGAAAAACACCCACAAGCCTACTCAAGTATTGAAATAGGTCCTTAGCAACTGAAGCCAACACGACCTGGAGTTTGTCAGTGCTGAACTCAAGCATGCAAGGGGGCTTACATGCTTGCTCTGCCTCTTGCACCTCGGAATGGCTTTGGGCCTGCTCACTTAAACTCTTGCCACATAGCGAGATAATATATTCCAGACACTTCAGTGGCATTTTGGAAACAGGGGTTTAACTTGTTTTGGCTTGGTCTGAATTTCAGACACTTGCCCATCACGTGGTTTGGCAACAGGACTCTGCTCAGCAAGCACTCAGCTGTATTTCCTATCCCCTAATGCTTCTGGTTCTGACAATTCAGAGCATCAAGACCAATGATTATTGTGCGTAAGAAAATTTTTTAATACAGTAGATGAGCAGAATATTTAGGTGGCTGATCTGCAAGGAAATGAAATGCAATTCGTCCAAATCAAATTATTAGCACAAACTGCTTACCCAGAACATTAAACGTGCTGACAAGGTATGGGCTGAAGTTAGCACCGTTTATTTATTTTTTGCACAGCTCAAATATAGGAGTGACCTGCCAAACCAGAGGATGGAATTAGCAATTACAGTGTCACTTGGCTTCATTGTTCAACACACATGCATGAAGAGGCACGACAACAGATCCAGACGGATAACAGGAGGAAACAGCCGGTACATGGTGGGATCAGTATGTTGTGCAATTTAAACAAACACAGTGTCTAATATCAAGCAGGATGAGTCACAAGCATGCATATGATCTCCAAGATTTCTCTGTGAACAGATGCAGATCCTCGTGCTTCCTTCATGAGCGTGCAAATATTACCTTTAACTGCAAAACTTCTCTGGGTTTTGCATCACCTTGGAAGCATCATATAGTGGTACAGCCCTTCATGCACACAGTATTAGGCACTCTGATATTTGGCTTTCTGCAGTGCTGTCAGAAACAGAGCAGAACATGCATTGTGCCAGAAAGTGCAAACACTCAGTATTGCAGGGCAGCGGTATTTGCACTGCTAGTTCAATGTATGAAATTACTGGGTAGAGAGAAACAACAGGTAGATAGGAAACTAACTCAAATGACAGCTAAAAACTGCTCCTTCTGTTCAATTCAATGGATGACGAGATGCAATTCTCATTAACTCGAACCAGAGGGAAGACTGTTAACATAGTAGGGCGGAATGAGAGTCTGAATTCCCAGATTTCAAACCCTTGAACAAATGGTTGAAACTCAATTGATCAGTCCTGAAAAAAAGCAGTCATGTCTCTAATTTCACAGTTTGATTAGAGAGTATCTGACTTCACTAAATTATCCAATACTTATTTCACAGTATGCTTTATGAAGGTTTCCACAGAAGGTGAGCCATCTTTACTTGAATAAATTCCTTGTGTTCTAGTTTGGCATTCCACAAAAGGCAAAGGATAATACAGAGATATATGCCAAAGTGCACATGGATTTACTCCTCAACATACAAAGATCCAGTGCTTGTACCTGAGGATCATGAAAGAGATTAAGAAGAGGAAATCACATAATTGACAAGGAGGGATAGACATTTAAATCCCCAAATTTACTGCCGGAAACATCCCTGCTTAAACCATCCGTATCATGTGCTCCAAATGCATGTTGCGTCACTGTTTGAAAGTACACATTGCAGGACTGGAGAAACTACTTCAGCCTAAGAACATGAACTGTTTCTGCGTGCAATATTTCACTGTTCATAGAAGGACAAACATTATCATTGGCTGCCCTAGTAGAAAAGTCATCTTCTGATTTTTGGCAGCAGAGATTTTAAAGGCATTGTAAAAACTTAAAATCTTTATGCAAACCGATAGATTATTTCTAGATTCACCTACAAGAAGAATGTTTGTAACCTGCCTGGAAGAACTGAAGAAATACAGCAGGTTTCTGTAAGGCCTGAATTCTTCTATGTGTTTCATAGCTCTCCAAGCTTTACAACACAAGCTCCTGTGCTGCACAGTTTGACACCGTTTTGTTTTGTCAGCTAGGATATATGCAAAAAGATTTACTTTAATCTGGAGTATCTCTTTACAAAAAGAAAGAGACTGCTGGAAAACTGGGTTAATGGCACTAGGTACGGCAGGCAAGGAGTCCAAAACTATAAATTCAGATCAAGACTCAGTCTAAAGACTGTCAGTCTAGACACTGGTCCTGGTTTCAGCTGGAATGATGTTAATTTTCTTCCCAGTAGCTGGTACAGTGCAGTGTTTTGGGTTTAGAATGAGAATAATGTTGATAACACACTGATGTTTTAGTTGTTGCTGAGCAATGTAAAGGAGTTTTCGGCTTCTCATACTGCCCTGTCTGTGGAGGCTGACAGTGCACAGCAGGGACAGCTTATCTAAACAAGTCAAAGGGGTATTCCATATCATATGGCGTGCCATGCACAATATATAAGCTGGGGGCAGCTGGCCAGGGGACACTTTGGCTTGGAAATTGGCTGGGCATTGGTCAGTGGGTGGTGAGCAACTGTACTGTGCATCACTTGGGTAATTATTATTATTATTATTATGCCTTCCTTCTATGCCCTATTGGACTTTCCTTATCTCAATCCATGAGTTTTAATTTTCTTTCCCCTAATTCTCTCCCCATCCCACTGAGGGTGAGTGGCTGCATGGCGCTTAGCTGGTGACTGGGGTTAAACCACGACAACACCGTAAGAAGGTACAGTAAGATTGAGAGGGAGAGAGGAAACAAACAAACAAGCATACATGCATAAATTACTTATAAACATGCATCTAATCTATAACAACTGCATAAAAGACCATGCTCTCCTAGAAGCCACATGTGATGCTGCATTTCCTTCTAAAAGCATGAATTCCAAGTAAGTGGACGGAAGCTTGGGGACCAGGCTCTGCAGAGCAGTATCCATCTCTGTCACCAGCAGG